>NW_017307571.1:425886-435231 GCF_000935625.1 Nanorana parkeri
GGGGGCGGGAAGAGTCATGGAGGCTTAGGCCTGGTTCACATCTGAGCGGTTTTCTGCAATACATTGTTATGGGGCGCATACAAAAACGCAGCAAAAAGTAGATACACCATTTTCTGAGCGATTCCCACGCATTCTGACTGAGGTTGCAGCCACACAAGCACAGAAAACTGGGGTCTAGTAAAAATGGTGCGTTTGTCTGCACGTACAGCCGTGTGAAAAAATGCACAGAAGTCTGAACACACAGGTGTGAATGGAGACTCACATTTTTCCTAAAGGTCCCCACACACCCCTTTACGATAATCGTACGATAATCGCGGGAAATCCCACGATCGTACGATTATCGTAAGGTGTGTGGAAGCCGTGCGACCTCTAATATTGTAAGCTTGCACGACTTTAAACTTACGGACATGTTTCAAAACCCGCCGGAGCATCGTACGATGTTCGGCGGGTGTGTAGCATGTTCGTGAGATAAAAGCCGGATGGGCCGGTGTGCGCAAGCGCACACTGCCCGTTCGGCATTGCGGTCATCGGAAGCCCGCCCCTCAGGGGGCGTGGCTTGCGATCGCAAGTACGATCTGCCTGTCCAAGATAGGCAGATCGTACGTTTTTTTAAGTACCTTACAACCATCGCAAGACAAGTCATACAATGGTTGTAAGGTGTGTGCCCAGCCTAACATATGCAATTGGGCAGACTTTCCACTGAAACTAGAACAGCACATCTGACACTTGTCCATGGGGAACAGCATGAGATCAAGTGCCGACATGAGAATTCTCCCGCATAATAGAACCCAAAGGAATATGATGTATACAATATACATACAACTCACGTATACAGAGGATGACGACATACAAATGGTAACCTAGTCCTGGCCTGCACACAATAAGCACAATTTGTATATTCTACAGTAACTATTGAAAATAATTAAGCAAACATGGAGAAAATGTGCAAAACAAATGTGCACATAGGATTAGCTAAAAAAAACACAGCACAAGAAAAAGTCTAGCATCTATCATACAACAGGCACAAGAAAACACTGTTCTATCTTTATACATAACTACAAAGAAATATATGTACCAGGGTGAAGTCTATTTCACTGCACACGAAAGGAAGAGGTCAGGTCTCCTGAAAGCCAGATTACTCAACAGAGAATAAGACCATAATTAACTTATCAAACTAAAGCAGATTACCTTCTGTGAAGATACTGGAAAGTGTCTGGTGCTAAAGATCAAATATTGAACATTATAATATGAAATACCAAGAAAAAAAACACAACACACACACACACAATCAGCAACAATCCCAGTCAAACTTGAAACAGTCATTATAAAAACAAATAATCCCAGAGGATCTTGTAAAGCTGGCCACACACTAGCTGTTTATTTTTCTCTTTCAGCCCCACAGGGTGAAGAGGGGGGAAAGGGGGAGGGGGAAAAAAAAAAAAGCATGATTCCCATATCTACCCTAAGCAGCAGATTGGGTATTCCGACAGCTGCAGTTGCTGGCTGTCAGAATACAAACTGACTGCAGTTGATTGGCTGCTGTTACTCTTTGGCCGTCAATTATCGGCCTGCCTTTTTTTTCTCACCGAGGACATTCTGGGTCCTGCCATTTTGAAACCGAATGCCCTAACTATTGACTGTGGCCACCCCACCCCTGGCATCAACAAGGCACACAGTGCACTGCTTATCACTATAAAGGACTCCAATACATGCAAATCCCCAATAGCCACCATCCTCTCACTGCACTTCACAGACTCACTGCAGAAGGCACCTTGTTCCAATAAGCCTGGGCAACAATTCAGAGGACTAGACTGACATACCAATGTGTGTACTATAGGTCTCATCTCAACTGTTTTAATGTTTCCGGTTTAAAAAAAAAAAAAGCGGCACACTGCAGAACACCAGCAGCTATAGTGGAACACCAAATCCCAGCAATAGTACATTATAGTATAATGTTGTACTATTGCTGGCATTTGTTGTATTTCTCTATAGCTGCTGGTATTCTGCATTTCGCCGTATAATTATACAGCGCACTGCAGAATACCACCAGCTATAGAGGACTACAAATCCCAGCAATAATACATTATATACAACGCAATGCAGAATACCATAAGTTAGAGGACTACAAATCCCAGCAATAGTACATTATAGTATAATGTTGTACTATTGCTGGCATTTGTTGTATTTCTCTATAGCTGCTGGTATTCTGCATTTCGCCGTATAATTATACAGCGCACTGCAGAATACCACCAGCTATAGAGGACTACAAATCGCAACAATAGTAAATTATAGTATAATGTACTATTGCTGTATTCCTCTATTGCTGCTGGTATTCTGCACTGCGCCGCTGTGTAATGTACTATATTGCACACCACACTTTTTTTTACTATGGGAGAGTGCTTCGCCAGGAGGGCAGGACTCCCTGGAAAAGCATGTAGATCAGGACAAGGGCCTACTGTAAAACTGACAGTCCCGGCAGCTTTTCTGTTTAAACATCCCAGATGCCAGCGACGTACACTGTACGTCACTGGTCGTGAAGGTGTTAATTAACTCACCCCTAATGTGATGGCTGGAACTGCTTTTCTTTGGTGAGACATGTGCAGTTTGTTTGGAGCAGGGGGAATTTTGCCACCCGTGGTGATGGTATCTGTGCGGCTCTCAAGAAGGGGGGACTGTGTGGCTCCCAGGGGGCAGCTCCTGCTCAATAGATGTGACTGTCCCAGATCGCCTTGGTACGCGATCCGAGCAGGTCACAGTCAGGCAGTGGCGGCGGCCTCTAAACAGGCATATTAGAAGGCTGGGGCCTCTCTGGGTCCTAGCGAGGAGGAAGCGGCCGTCTAATATGCCTGTTTAGAGGCTGATGCTGCTGCCTGATTGTGATCAGCCCGGATCACTACCAAGGCGATCCGCGACGGTCAGACCTATTTTCATTGGTTTGCCCATGTTCCCCGGGCAACCCGTTCCCTCCCTAGCCAGTGTGCCATAGGTTCACCACCACTCTGCTAGGCTGAATAATAGTTGCGAAGAGGAAAACTAGCAATAGTTTTCCTATTTGCAGAGGTGCTAGACTGAGCAGTAGGATTCCTCTTTGCAGAGGTGCTAGACTGAGCAGTAGTGTTCCTCTTTAGGCTCCATTCACACTGGAGCGGCTGCCTGAATACGTGCAGAGCCGCTCTAAACAGAAAAAACAATGCACTTTAATGTGCATTGTTCACTACGAAACCAATCGGCCCCCAAAAAAGTCCAAGCGCTATAATATAATCTAGTATAATAAGCGCGACATACAATAGCCGCAAATGAGCGGAATCGGTGCAGTTTCACATATAGCGTTGGCGTCCGTGCGGGAGACGCAAACGCCTTATGTGAATGGAGCCTTATAGGAGGTACTAGAGTGAGCAGCAGTATTCCTCTTTGCAGAGGTGCTAGACCGGAAGTGATGCAATCTGCATCGCTCCCGGTCCCATAGAACGGGGAGGGAATCGACGAACTGAGGTTAGCATGTCATTTACATTACACTGGTGTAGAATATTAATTGCAAACATTGTTTATTAATGAGAATGCAAAGGTTGCCCCTTAATCCATGCTATGCAAGTGTCAAAGTACCATCAGATTTGCTATTAATATAATATAGAATAGACAAAATGTAAACAGGCTTGGTAAATTGCTTACTGCTGCAGTTAAAGTCACTAGGAAAGTCAAAGCAGAAATTAAGATGACATCCTCCATTAAGTCCCAGGGGAGGAAAGAACAATCTGCTTTTTGCTGAGCATAAACAGCAGCCTTATTTATGGAGCCCATCCATATATGGCAAAGTCTAAGATTGTCAGAACATTCACTCAATTGTTCTAAATTGGTTACCCTTTCAGTCTAAGAACGCTTTTCTATAGGGCTGCAACAACTAATCGACATAATCGATTATAATCTATTGAAAAAATACATGCAAAGATTTATGCAGGCTTTTATTTTCTTGAACTCTTTAGATCACATCTTCAGATAAATTTTCCTTATTTCACCAAAGGCTTTTTTGCACATATCAGCTATACAGCCGTCTTAAGGGATGCTCTAGAAACTCTTGATATTTCAGGGTTCTCCCCAGGTATATAGATGGAGGAAAGTGAATGGATTTTGTCTGCATATTTGTTTCTATTTAGTGATTCAAAGTACTGAAGCAAGAGTCCCTTGCTGAGCTTAGCATTGTGAGTTGCTCAGTAATAACAACCCCATTAAATGTCTACTTTAACCTATTGCAGGGATGGCCTAGTCACATTAGTGTGCTGCAGATCTGTACAGTAACACGTTTTATGCAGATTGGCGAGATGTGGTACCCTTCATTCAGCATTTCCTCCCGCTGCAATATGCATTACACTGCCAGTGTTAGAGTTCGTTGCTGAAAATGGCACATGCATGATTTTTGTGCTTTGATGCCTTACTAAATGAGTGGCTTACTTACCACAACGCAGGTGCTAAACACACCACATTAGACTGGGCTGGTATAAATGAGCCCCCTAATTTTTAGAATTCAAAAGGAGCACTTTTTACACACACACACACACACACACACACACACACACACACACACTATCTGATCTTATGCAGTCCCTATGCAAATGTAACAGGCATGCAATAGTCCATTTTTTGCTGTAATCTGCTGCAGCAAGAAAAAAAAAAAAAGGACACAGTTGGATCAGCTCTGCTATTAAATTGAAGCCAGGGTTGACATCTTGTGGCCAAGTGTCTAGGAGCAAGTAAAATCCGTGAACTGCAATGCATAGAAACTATGAGAAGGTAGGGCTTTTATGGTGTCTGTGGGCAGGACTGCAGCTTTCAGCCCACTGGAGCCCAACATGAGGCCTGTCAGCACTCAATGTGTATCTGCCACCTGTTGGGCACCAAAGCAGCAGCAGGGTGCTGGGGATTGAAACACTCTGCATATTGGCACCTGCAACTGAAAAAATAAAAACTAAGACGCGTACTAGTACTGCTCGGACACCAATGCTAGGAGTTATTATTGCTGCCAATGACACAGGCACTTGGGATTATTACTGCCCCCATTGATGGGACTGATTTTACTACTATTTTGACTTCAGTGCACAGTGTTTTAGGATGCAAAAAATGCAGGACTGACATTTTTTGGGCGCTGGGGTGCATTACAGCGCATTTATTTTGAATGAGCTGGCTAAGCTGACAATGCACCTCACTGCAAGAAAACATGCTACTATTGTGCGGCCCTCTTGAAATGTCAGGAGGCCGCACTTGAGGCCCTCTATGATTTGCAAGTTGACCCCACTGTTCTAGCCCATGATTCCATGCTGTTCAACCTCTGCCCTCAAGGAATTCCTCTTCTTTATGCAAAGTGCCCTGTGGAAAGCCGCAAGGGTATAACCAAATCTTCTATATCAAGAAAGGAAATGTATTGGTATTACAGGCATTTTAGTACAAAGGAAAAAAAAATAAAAATACATGCACCCTAAGAGCTTGTTCACACCATTTTCTGGTCCAGATCTGCACATGCGGTGCTATGCGTGTAGTGCGTTTTTGAAGCATTCCAGTTAAAAACTTTTGGGAGTGGGGCCGTCGGTATGTTAGCTGCAGTGCGTTTGTTGCGTATTTTGTGCGTTTCGGGACCGGAGAAAATGTGACATGCAGTATTTTTTCTGTCCTGACCGGACTGTGCTGGATAGAACTGTAGCCCATAAGACACATAGGGAGACATTGGGATGCATTTTGGGTGGAGGAGCGCACGGTTCTGGTCCGGACATCGTGTGAACAAGCCCTTAGAACGTACTCAAAGAGATCAGCAACAAGTTACATGTCTGTAACACAGCTGGCAAATTCCAGCTGGTAACAGCGTAGTTACTAGTTTCCTGGCCAGACTTTTTTTTTTTCATCAGAGCAAGGATTTTTGCAACAGAGTACAAAAACAAATAAACGGGAACCACTCTGCAGACAGAATATATCGGATATCAAACTATTGAGAATTAGTTGCCTAATCAGTAGAAAAATAAGCAAAGTTCTGCAAATGATTGTTCATTCACAGAATATGCAGCACCGCCACATTACCACCAAACCAAAGATTTCCTGCTTCCCCACCAACATACTTTCCACAAAAGGGACAGTCAAACAAGGCTGACGCAACCTCACTGTAAGATCCATGTCTGTGGAACATATTCAAATAACACCTGTTCCCGACAGAACAATTAATTTCTGACAGTTGCTAGGAATTATTGTTGGGTGATAAGACCAGATGGGATATAGCCTTCTTAAAGGGAATGATGAATTATAAATAAAAGTAATAGGAGGAGCAAAGCATTAGGACTCTGTTGCAGTAAACGGTGTTTGAAGAACATTGCCTTTTGTAAGGCCGTTTCCCCAACTTAGGAGCATACATTAAACTGTAACAGCATAGCACAGTATGATATAGACCAGGGCTGCCCATTTGGTCGATCGCGATCTACCAGTCGATCGCCTAGCGATCACAGTTAGATCGCGGTGTCCTCTCTGTTCAGGGGCGGGAGGGGGCGTGGGGTTGCACCGCAGCCATGTCCCACGCCCACAGTTCGATCACCCGCACCTCAGTGCCTGCATTCCGGTCCAGTATGATCTGCAAAAATAGTGCTTGCAGCATTTTTACGGATGGCACTGGACCAGAAGGCAGGCACTAATGTCCCTGGGTTCCGGGTGCAGGCAATCCCACTGTGGGCGAAGGGCCTGGCTGTGGTGCCATTGACTTCAATGCACCGCCACGCCCCCTCCCGCCTCTGAATGCAGGTGTTTTTTCGTTGGTAGATCTCATTGAGCTCATCATTTGAAAAGTAGATCTCCAGGCGAAAAATTGTGGGCGCCCCTGATATAGACCATGTTTCCACCACATCTGCAGATTTGTATCAACAATCACTGGATTTTTGAATGACAAATAGAAAAGCTACAAAATGACAAAAACAGGACAATTTTACAAAATGATGATCTGCTGCTGCAATAACTAATTATATACAGGTAACTAGGGATGTACCAACACGGATACTGGGCATTTTCACTAGTACTTATAAAAATGCCCGATACCAAGCGCCGACACTGGCGCTTTACATTTTTAAAATGGAAACAGCTGCTGTGAGGTACTTCGCTTGCTGGGGACCCTCTCGGCACCCGTTTACAGTGCTGGTTTGGTCGGCCACACATCTCCTCTTACACAACAACCCCCCCATGTGGCTCGCAACCAAGAGATGCTGCGCTCAGCCCTGGTGACACCCTGTGTGCAACCCTGTTTAGACCCCACACAGCCTTCCGAGATGCCGCATAGCCCCGGTGAGCAACAAGGCGTAATTTTATCCTGCATTGCTGTAGAATTTATTGCTGGGTTTTGTAGTCCTCTGTAGCTGGTGGTATTCTGCATTGTTGTACAATACATTGCTGGGATTTGTAGTCTCAAGCTCATTGTATTATTCTGCATTGTTGTATAATGTACTGCTGGGATTTGTAGTCCCTCTACAGCTTGAGACAGTGACAGAACTACGGGGGTGGCAGAAGATACAGCTGCTACTGGGTGTTGGCGCCCTGTCACTGTCCTAAAAATCATTAGTCTGTATTGTTTTAGAAAAACTGTCACATGGGGAAAAAAGGACATTGGTAATTGGTTTTGGCGGGTTACTTCAGGGAAAGTATCGGTACGCTTATTTGGTCTGGAAAAAAATTGTATCGGTGCATCCCTACAGGTGACCATTGAACCTACCTTTATTGCAATGCAAAAGGAAAGCAGTTATGTATCCCAGTACCTGAGGCTCTTTCAGACCATGGGGTCCATTTATCAATGTTTTCACCCAAGATTCACACATTTTTCACCTAAAATCCACAGGGGAAAAAATGAAGAGATATGGCCATAAGTTTAAAATTTGTCCACACAGGATCTTGGCAGCTAGAGGCCAGAGACACCATAAAAATATTTTGTTTACAGGAAATTAAACACTGGTGCAACAGTGGAACAGCTTCCAGGCAACCAACTCTGTTACACATTTTAAATAAAGCATTAAAATATCTTTGGTGTTGGTAACTGTTAGCTGAATGCAAAGTATTTGTAAAATTCTAAACATTGTTATATGGACCATTCTGTGTTGACAATGAACAGGTTAACAGTAGAGAGGAGAAAAAATTAATAAAAAACAAAAATTAGATAGACAAACATCTTCAAAAACAAAAGGGGGTCTTTAGACAGAAAGTATACCTAAAGTTCAGAGGCGATTCATTTAACCACTTGCTGTCCGCCCGTTGTAAAAAAAAAAAAACGGACGGCAAGCTCAGCGGGGCACTGTAAATATACGCCTTTTTTTTCTGCGTGCACGCGGACAGAAAAAAAAAACAAAAAAAACTGTCCAATGCAAACAGCCGTTAAAGGCTATTTCACATACAAGCAATCAGTGGAGCGCGCCCGAACAGAAAAGAAAACGACAAAATGTGACCAACCAGTAACGGCTGTTACACATACAAGTGATTGCCGGCTCTATAGGGGTCCAATCGCTTTATGTGCTGCCCTGCTCTGTGCGCCCCCCCCTCCTGCAGCACCGCCGCCCCCCTGCACTGCCCTTACCTTCCATCCCGGGCTCTGCTGTCCCCTCTGCGAGCCTGGGACCAGCTCGGGCGGATGTTAGCAGGAGGATGGGAGGGAGTTCAGCATCTTCCTCCTTGCTGACCTCCTCTCCGATGCCTGAATGCAGAAATAATGTGTATTACATCACTTCTGCATTCAGTTGTCATTCCTCTGGCTGCTATAGCCAGAGAAGAAGCTGATGAAGCAGATCTCTGCTTCATCAGCTTCTTCGGGGGTCCCCAAGTGACATTAGGGGTCTTAGAGACCCCTGTCTCCATAAAGAGGATCTGTCAGTGTGCCTGTGCTATCACATAGGGGGATAGTTAGCCCCCTCCGTCAGAGCAATAACATTTAGGCCTCATGCACACATAACACAAGAGCAAAATTGTATATTGCGTATAAACGCCTATGTACACTCGCGTATATGCGTGCACTCTTTGCAATCCCAGAATGCATAATTTTTTATAGAAATTGTAATGTACTGTATGAGAGCACATGCGTATATGCACGTAAAATACGCCGAAATTCTGAGCCTGGACGCATCTCGGTTCCATTTTTATTGCGCATCTTTACGCAGCGCAAATATATACGGCTCCATACGCAGCTATGTGTATGGAGCCATATATTTGCATATGCTGCATATGGGAAAAAATACTAGAGGTGCACCGAAATAGAAAATTAAAAACCGAAAAAAATTGTCAGGCCGAAACCGATAATGTTTTTATTTTTTTAATATTTTATTAAACCTTTAAAAATTTTATATTTTT
>NW_017307571.1:435266-450966 GCF_000935625.1 Nanorana parkeri
TTTTTATTAAATATTTTCATTTTTTACTTTTAGGGGCTTCGGGGAAATATTAGAGGTCTGAACAGAGTCCTCAATCTCTTATTCTGTATCCCCAGTTATCAATGAACAGAAATCCTCTGAGTGTTCCTGTTCATTCATAACATGAGAATATAGTATGTATACTATAGCCACAATTATGAATGAACAGAAGTGGATATAGATCACTCCCATTCATTCATAATTGAGGATATAGTAACCATACCATATGCTCAATTATGTACAATACACGCATAAATCACCGATCGCTGAGTGTATGTAGCCTGCTCTCCTCTCTGATATACATTGTCACAGGAGGCTGAGTGAGCGGTGCCCAGCCTCCTGTGACAGCGCCGTCTCCGCCCCCACATCGCTCTGCGATAGGCGGCCGAGCGGTGTGGGAGGGGAGACACTGGCCGCTCACAGCGCTCTCCTCTCGCAGCGCTCGGCCGGCCGTCACACTTTCTCTCCTCCCTGCTGGGACACAGAGCAGCGCCCAGCGGAGAGGAAAGAAATCACGGATGTGCCAATGTATCGGCAGGAAAATGGCACTTTCGGCATTTAGCCAAAAGTGCCATTTTCGGCCAATATGTTTCGGCGGCCGATATATATCGGTGCATCCCTAGAAAATAGGCTGTGTGCATCTTTACGCAGTGTATTGTACGGCAGTGGAAATGAGGCCTAAATGAGCAGTGCAGAACTGAATTAGCTCTGCTTCAAGATGGCTGCCAAAGCACACAGGAAATCTAAATGACCTCACATTTCCACATTCTGTTTACAGTTCGGTTTTATATAGGGCTGCAGCTAACGATTATTTTCATAATCGGTTAGCCGATTATTAAGTTCGATTAATCGGATAAAAAAAAAAAAACAGTATGCGTGGCGTAAGCGGCGTCGCGTGAGCGGGTATACCGGCGTAGGCGCGAGCGGCTTAAACGACATGGGCGTGGCGTAAGCGGCGTGCAGGAAATTTGAATTTTAGCCGATGAATCGACGATGGAAAACGTTGACAACGTTTTCAATCGTCGATTTTAATCGACTTAATCGAATAACTGTTGCAGCTCTAGTTTTATACAGTGCTCAGTAGAAAGATAGGATGCCCAGAGGTCAATCAACTTTGGAGCATAGCCATGGACCCCACCAGACACCAATCTTAAACTTCCTGTACCTTCACGTGCTTGAGCCTTCTACAACTCAACACCAATGTTTTAACTCGGTGACGGAAACTTAAAAAAAGGAGAACTATGGGGTTAAGGCTTTTCCCCAAAGTTCTCCTTAGGGTAACGGGAGGACACAAACTAGCGTCCTCCCGTCACCCTAGGCTCAGTATAGTATATACTGAGACGCCGCAGCTGAAGCGGATCTCGACAATTATGTCTGGATCCGCCCAGCTGTGTGACAGAGCTGGTTCTGCCTATCTAGAGGCAGAGCCAGCTGTACCCGCCCCCTCCCCCAGTCAGCACTGGAGGATCGGAGCAGGGAGGGGGGGAATCCAGCCCCTCCCCTGTCACGGCAGAGAGCCGCGACAGGATCGAGAGGTGAGCGAACGCCGGTATGTGTTCGCTCACTTCCCGATCTACTGAGTCGACCTGTAACAGTCTCATTGTCACAGGCCGGCTAGAACTATGAGGTGAGTGAAAAGCACTCACCTCGTAATTCTCCTCTAAGTGTTTACATTAAAGAAGCCAGAGGCCTTGACAAGACAACAGAGAAAAAAAACAAGATGTTGTTAAGAAAAGAACAATTGTGCTGAGAAATAAATGAGTTTGTATATTATTTCTATCCATATTAACAAGGGTATCCAAAAGAGATAATCAGCTGGCAAGGCCATAGGTACAGATGGAGAACAGAAGGAGTTCAAGGACAGGGATTTGTAGCACACAACAGATGAGGAGGAAAGGAGAGGAGTCAGAAGTAGAGACACTAAATGGTCATTTGAAAATGTAGGAGGAAATTGAAGTGAAAGACCTTTGATAGTTAAAAGTGGAACAAGTTTGGCGCTGCAAAAGGTGGTGAGCAAAAATGAAGATTAATTGCCTTTGCAAACTGCAGAGAGCAGAGCTGTGGCGGGCTGCAGAAAACTGCAGAAGGGGGCGTATACAAGACCAGTGACCCTTTACAAGCAGAGAGCAGCAGTAACTAGTCTGTATTACAGGAAACTCCTGAAAGAGGCAATATGAAGAGGTTGACTCATGCTGGATTACTGCAATCTGAAGGAAACACACAAATCTCACCAATATTCAAGCAAGAATGCTTGTACAGCAAAAGTCCAGATCATCAAACAAAACAGTGTAAACACCTGCTTGAAGAGCCACTAACTAAACAGAGGTCAGTTCCTGACCAACAGAATGCCCCAAATGGGTTCCTGAAACAAAGCAGGCAGCACTTGTATTGTCAGCCTTTTCACACAGCAGGCTCAAGAGATACTGGGAGAGACAAAAGTTCCAGTTATATGCAAGTGACTTCCAATGACAGTCACCAACAGAGAGATGCCTACAAGACAGGCTGGAAGTGCTGAAGAAATGCAGTGCGACAGTACTGATCAACAAGGGCGTATTTATCACGAGGCAAACAAGGCGTTTGCCTAGGGCGGCACTTTCCTGGGGGGCGGCCCTAGGCAAACGCCTTGTACCGCAAACGTCTGTCTGACAGCATGTTTGTAAAAGCTGAAGCTCCATTTAAGGCACGGAGCCTGCTTGTGGTGGAGAGGGGGGAGGGCGGAAGCCTGGCACAGAAGCAGACAGGAGGGTGAGCACAGCAGTGAACAGCAGGCAGCCGGCCAGAGAATCATTGATGCTGCACTGAGGTCCGGAGGAAGTGACATACGGTGATGGGAGGGGCTGCAGGTGTTCGTCGGCCAGCAGGACTCTGACACATGGCTGCTCAGCTCTGCACACAGGGACACTTGAAGGGGGCGCCTGTGAGGTAAGTGGATCGACGGAGGGTGAGCACAGTACTGAGTTTGCTCCATGTGTGAATTACATGGAGTGGGTTCAGGCATAGCAGTGTGCTGTTGTATTGCATTGTATTTGGGAAATATGACATGGCCTGGCCTCCTCCTAGTTACAGAGGAATGGAGGCAGACAGTGATGGTCAGTATGGGGTGGTCAGTATGGGGTGGTCAGTATGGGGTGGTCAGTATGGGGTGGTCAGTATGGGGTGGTCAGTATGGGGTGGTCAGTATGGGGTTACTCCCTCAGGGCTTGTTCACACCAATTACATTGCTTTTCAGAACGCACCGCAATCACTCACTTCGTTCTGAAGTCAATGTAATCGCAGCCACACTTCCCCCGCCTGCAGTGCGATAGGACGCGTGGCAAAACTTTGCCTGCGTTCTGTTCCACTGCAAATGCAAAAAATGCTGCATGCTCTACTTTTTGCATATGCAGTGCAACGGAACACAGGCAAAGTTTTGCCACATGTCCGATCGCACTGCAGGCGCGCTTACATTGACTTCAATGCACCGTCACGCACCCTCCCGCCCCAGAACGAAGGGGGAAATTTGTGAGCAATTGTGGTGCGTTCTGGAACGCAACACAATTGGTGTGAACAAGCCCTCAGGGGTTCATAGAAGTCTAGGGATCGTCCAGAGATGAGCAATTTCTACTTCTCACATACAGTGAAGGAAATTTATCAAAATCTGGAGCAGACAAAATCTGGAGCAGATGTGCACGGCAACCAATCAGCTTCTCTCTTTCATTATCAAATCTTAACTGACCAAACTGAAAAAGCGATGCTGATTTGGTTGCCATGCACAGCTGCTCCAGATTTTATCTGCTCCATTTTTGATAAATTCCCTTCAGTATGTTACCACTGACACCAATAAACTTCTCAGCTATCTCCGCCATACAGTTTTGTTCAATCTACTTTAGATTTGACAAAACCGTATCATTTTGTATGTTATCTGCCAGGCCCTTCCTATACATGGAAGTTGGTAGATCTAGAGGAGTTCAGTCAAATTGTAAAGTGTGTGGGGAGCTTAAACTAACCATGATGTCGAAAATCCCCTCCCCAATGTTAGGGTCCCCACACACCTTACGATTATCGTACGATAATCGCGGGAAATCCCGCGATCGTACGATGATCGTAAGGTGTGTGGAAGCCGTGCGATCTCTACTACTGTAAGGTCGCACGACTTTAAACTTACGGACATGTTCGAAAACCCGCCGAGCATCGTACGATGTTCGGCGGGTTTGTGGCATGTCCGGACGATAACAGCCGTACGGGCCGGTGTGCGCAAGAACACTGCCCGTTCAGCATTGCGGTCATCGGAAGCCCGCCCCTCAGGGGGCGTGGCTTGCGATCGCAAGTACGATCTGCCTATGCAACATCGACAGAAGTCTTGCGATGGTTGTAAGGTGTGTGCCCAGCCTTAGTGTAAGCACTTACCTTTTAATGATGCCTCTTAATCCGATCTTCTTCTTTACTGTAGTTTTCCGCTGTCCCTCCAGCGATGGTGATGGCCTATGATCTAGCGCTGACTGCTGTGTCTTCTCTGTCCCCTGTGTCCCACGCTGTCTGTCCGTGTGCATTGACTTACCCTGTGTCGCTTTTCTCCCGGCTGACGATCTCTACTGCGCATGCGCCCGCCCCATGAGCCTTTGCGGCTGCCCGAGACACAGGTAAGTTTTAATCTTTTAGTTACTTTTTTTTTTTTAAATGTTTTTGCATATATCTACTGCTTGCTAGCTGATCTATATATACACACACCACTTGCTAGCAGTAGATATACAGTATGCAAAAAAACGCAAGGTTTAAATTGTCCTTTAAGGGCGACTTTCCACTGACGAGCCATGTAAGGAGCATTCTTCACACTGACCACCAGAATAATGGCGCCGGTCAACACCGACCACCAACCTCTGCACTCTGTTACGTACTCCTGATCCCTGTGCTGCCCTGACAACAATATATACTGCTCTGCCAGGCTGATGCCAGCCCAGCCGGTCAGTTCAGAATGATAGGTTTAGCAGCCTCCTGTTTCCGAGCCTGGCAGAAGTGATACAGCTAATACTATTTAAACAGATGCTCGCCATATTCAGCTTCTAACAGGTTATGCTAAATGTTTTATATAGGAAGGGGTGAGGCAAATTTAGATTCGGGGGGGGGCGCCGAGGTCTAGTCTTGCTTAGGGCAGCACAAAACCTAAATACACCACTGCTGATCAACCCAAACAAAAAGACATGGTTTTCCAAAGGAAGAACACAAAAACCAAGAGTTCTTTCTTCACACCAAACAACTGCACTCTTAATTATTCTAATAGTTACACATACCTTAACCTAGAAAGGAGGCCTAAAAGAAGGCCCTGAGAGACACAACATGTAGAACCCTCTGTGCCATCAGGAGACAGCTGTACAACCTAAAAATCACCTGTAATGCTGGGCACACACCTTACAACCATCGCAAGACTTTTGTCTTGCGATGGTTGTAAGGTACTTTAAAAAAAAAAAACGTACAATCTGCCCATCTTGGACAGGCAGATCGTACTTGCGATGATCGCAAGCCGCGCCCCCCTGAGGGGCGGGCTACCGATGACCACAATGCCGAACGGGCAGTGTGCGCTTGCGCACATCAGCCCGTCCAGCTTTTATCTTACGAACATGTTTGAAAACATGCCGAGCATCGTACGATGTTCGGCGGCTTTTCGAACATGTTCGTAAGTTTAAAGTAGTGCTTACAGTAGTAGTAGAGGTCGCACGGCTTCCACACACCTTACTATAACCGTACGATCGCGGGATTTCCTGCGATTATCGTAAGGTGTGTGGGCACCCTAAGTCTGGCCTAAAGGGTAATTCTATTTTCCCAGGTGAATTTAGGAAAATGGAATTACCCCCTCCAACCAACCCCCCCCAACCACCACCACCACCGAAGCAGGTGTACTATCCATACCCTGTACTACCATGCGGAAAAAATGGCCAACGCAGCTCAAACGCAGATGGTGTAAGCGTGCGCTTAAGAATGGGATAAAAACAGGGTCTGGGAATGTTCAAACTGGAGAAAGTTAGGACTTGGACATCAGGCTATTATTATTACAAAGTGCCAGATGTCAGCATGTGTGCATTACAAAAGTGGCATCTTCTCATAAAGCTGGCCATACACTTACAAGCATCACAAGACTTTTGTCTTGCGATGGTTGTAAGGCAATTAAAAAAAACATACGATCTGCCCATCTTGGACAGGCAGATCGTACTTGCGATCATCGACTTCCGATGACTGCAATGCTGAACGGGCAGTGCGCTTGCACACACCGGCCCATGCGGCATTTGTCTTACGAGCAGGCCTTAAACACGCCGAAAATCGTACGATAAATCGGCAGGTGTATGGGCACCTTTAGAAGTAACAAGTTGAGGAAAAACTGTAGGTTAGTAAAAGCTGCAAAAGGGAGTTGGGAGAGAGACAAGTAGTAAACACTGAGACACAACAGCAGCGGCAGCAGCAGAAGGGATTGAGAGCACAAGTCAAAAGAGCGTGAGAGAGGAGGGGGAAGAGAGGGAAAACTAGATGGTTGGAAAGAGAATAAAAAGAACACTGATGGGGGAAGGGTAGTGTGAGCACAGATCATCCCACTGTCCGACAGCTCATGAACTACAACAGTAAACCAAAAAACACATACTGTGTGTTAAACAAATGAAAATGCAGTTATAATTGGGTGTCCTAAAATACCAAGCAAATGTTGCCAGGAATCTTTTCACAATGTGTGCACCGTTCTGATACTGGTAACATTTACAAATCTACTAGTATACTATACTAGTATCGGTGTCAGTGTCGATACAAAGTATTTGGGTGAGTACTCTTACTCGCCCAAATGCTCCCATACTTACCCCCGATTCCGCAACTTTCGGTCAGACGGAGATTCTCCTCTAACCAGCAGTGCCGTGAGCATGGAGCCGGCTTCCCGGCCAATCAGGAAGCTGGGCGGCATGTCATTACCCAGCTCAATCAGGAAGCCTGCTCCATGGTAGTGGAAGTACCAGTATCAGCGAGTACCGAAAGAGAAAAAAAACAACTTTTCAGCAATCTGAACTACAGTAGCTCTTCTATTGGATCAGACTACACAGGCAGCCTTCGCTCCCCACGTGCATCAATGAGCCTTCGCCGCCCATGGCCGTATTGTCACTTCACAGGTTTTACTTCCTTGGACCATTTATAGTAGGTCCTGACTAGAGCTGCAGCTAACGATTATTTTCAAAATCGATTAGTTAGCCGATTATTATGACCACAGCAAACCAGGAACATCCCACAAGAGCTGCAGTTTTGGAGTTGCTCTGACCCAGTCGTCCAGCCATCACAATTTGGCCTTTGCTCAAATCCTTACGCTTGCCCATTTTTTCTGCTTCCAACGCATCAACTTCATGGATAAAATGTTCACTGGCTGCCCAATATGTCCCCCCCACCTTCCAGGTACCATTGTAACACGGTTATCAAAGTTATTCACTTCACCTCTCAGTGGTCATAATGTAATGGCTGATCGGTGAATGTCTGCACTCAGCTTCTTCTGGGTACTTTACAAAGGGAGACCTGTTATGCTGTTAGAGCCACCTTACCAGAGCTGGTAAGCTTGTTTGAAAAACTTTGGTGCAGTCAGATTTTGAATGAGAATGGGAGATCCCAGTTACTCTTAAATATAGGGACCTGAAAACAGATCAACTCATCAATGTGCTGCTTCTCCTTTAACCATCTAGTCTCAGGCTGGAGTGGGTCCAGTATGACCTGGGCTCATAGGAAGTGGGTTGAATAATTTTGGCAATCAAACAAAGAATATCTAGTGGCAGATTAAAAAAAAAATAAAAAAAAGTTATGCGGGGGAAATCTCTGTATTGAAGGTGAATTTTACAGCTAAATTTGTTTCTTGTATCTTTTAATGGGCTAGATATATTATTAATTTTGGGTTGAAGTTTTGCTATAATAATTTCTGAAATGGAGTTTCAGGCAATAAAAACCTGACAGATTCTCTTTGGTTTTTTTTTTTAAGTTTAAAAAGGAGAACTGTGAGGAGAGTGCTTTTCACTCACCTCATAGTTCTAGCCGACCTGTGACAATGAGACTGTCACAGGTCGGCTCAGTAGATCGGGAGGTGAGCGAACACATACCGGCGTTCGCTCCCCTCTCGATCCTGTCACGGCTCTCTGCCGTGACAGGGGAGGGGCTGGATTCCCCCCTCCCCCAGCGCTGACAGGTGGAACGGACAGGGGAGGGGCGGGTACTCTAGATAGGCAGAGCCAGCTGTCAGTCACGCAGCTGGGCGGATCCCAGCATGGATTGTCGGGATCCGCTTCAGCTGCGGCGTCTTAGTATACCGCGAGCAGCAGCTCGTGGTATACTGTGGCTACAGCTCGCGGTATACTGAGCCTAGGGTGATGGGAGGACGCTAGTTTGTGTCCTCCCGTTACCCTAAGAACTATGGTTAAAAGCCTTAACCCCAAAGTTCTCCTTTAAGGCCTTGTTCACACCAAGCGCGTTCCAAGAGCAGAGCTGTTACAGACCGGATCAAAACTGCGTCCAATGTATTCCAAATGGTATTTTGGGCTCTAGTTCACCCCGCAGCAATCAGTTCCAGAGCATGTAAAAAAAAAAAATGCAGCAAGCCCTATTTTACCTGCTCTGGAATGCATGCAAACGCATCAAAAACGCATGCAAACGCCCTGGAACGTACTGAAAGCCCATTTTAAACTATAAAAAATGACTTGTTCACACGACGTCCGGATTCTGTCCGGACCAGATCCGTACGCTCATGCATCCAAAATGCATCCCAATGTATCCCTATGTGTTTTATGGGCTACAGGTCTCACGAGTGCAGTCCGTTCCAGTCAGAAAAAAATACTGCATGTCACATTTTGTGCGGTCCGGAAATGCACGAAAACGCACTGCAGCTAACATACTGACAGCACCACTCCAACTGAAACACATAAAAAACACACTGCATACATGGCACCGCGTCTCCAGATCTGGACCAGAAAATCGTGTGAAAAAGCCCTAAAGCTGGCCATACACCTTACAATTATCTGCAGATTTTCTGTGGTCAGATGGAAAAGGTGCAACAGATTCCTCCATCTGCACTTAACTGTGTGGATAGAGTATTCTCCACCTGGGCCAATCTGTTGCACTTATTTCATCTGACCACAGAAAAGCTGCAGATAATTGTAAGGTGTATGGGCAGCTTTAAACAGACTCCACTGCAATAATGCAATAGCAGCTTTTCCAGCTCTTCTCCAGTGTTCCTTTGTCAGCTGCACAATTAATCAGCTATATGCAACCAGAAAGTGGTTCTAAATGAATGGAGATTTGCAAGCAGTTGACAGATCCTGGTGTTGAACTGACAGCATTTGTTATCAAAACCAGTATGTAACAAAAGAACAAGACAGCAGCTGGCAGCCATGTTACCCTAAACACAAAACTAGCCAAATGAGACACCTACAGAAAACTTCATATCACCTTACACGTTAAAAGTCAAGGCACATTAAATTCACAATAAGCCTGTGCCCCAAGGTACTGGGTCTTCATCAGCACCTTTTACAAACCATTGTTTCCTCCCAAGTCACCACTCAATCATGCAAAGAACACATCGAGCTGGAGACCAGCATTTTCAAAGTGAACCTACCAAAAAAATAGAATGTAACATGTTTAAGCCAAACCCTTTTGTTTTTCTTAGTTGTGGATAAAGAAAAGGCGTTAAAACCCCTTTTAGGTTTTTACTTTTATCCGGGGTTCTGTAAAAGGTGCCCATACACTCCACGATTATCGAAAAAAATCCAGCGATCGTACGATAATCATGAAGTGTATGGAAGGCGTGCGATCGTTACTGTACGGTTGCACGACTTTTGTATTTCGAGCAGGTTCGAAAACCAGCCGGGAATCGTACGATTTTCGGCTGGTTTGATTCATGATCGTGAGATAACTGCCGCACGGGCCGGTGTGCGCAAGCACACACTGCCCGTTCAGCATTGCGGTCATGGGAAGCCCGCCCCTCGGCGGGGCGGGCTTGCGATGATCGCAAGTACGATCTGCCTGTCCAAGATCGGCAGATCGTACGTTTTTTTTTTTATTACTTTACAACCATCGCAAGACAAAAGTCTTGCGAGGGTTGGATAGTGTATGGCCACCTTTAGAGAGATGCATCATGACTCCCTGTCCTGTTAGCAATCCAAACTGCCTGTTTACAAAAGGCAGGGGGGTGCAGAATCCATCTGCGGAGAAAGAAAATGCATGGCGATAGTAGGTTACTCATTACTGAAAAGCAAAGGAGTCAGAAAAATAATACACAATTTCAAGTTAAGGCCTCATTCACACTGGGCATGCACGCCCATATCGGGCCGTTCCCAGGAGGGACAGCTGCTGCATGTAGCAGCCTGTTCTTCCCTATGGGAGGACGCAGCCGTACGCACACCCGAACTGCACATCTGAGCACATGACAGCATACGGCCCTCCGATAGGGAAGAGCAGGCTGCTGCGTGCAATCACACGCAGCACCTGTCCCTCCCGGGAATGGCCCGATACGGGCAAGCACACATCACGGACGTGTATGGCCTGACTTAATGCAGTTTGAATAAGGCATGAAAGCTGAAAGAAAAAAAACACAACAACAAAAAAAACACAAATTATATATCACACTACAGACTGAGTTATTTGCAGCATACCAATGGAATATTATGCAGTAATACAAACATGGGTCATTTGCCCATATACTGGGTTATTTGCACAGAATCCTGGGAGCTGTGATTCTAATGTACATGTTGCCACATTTTCTTTTTGTCAATGGGGAGTGTTCTTTTACATAGGGAGTTCTGGATGGCCTAAGAGATCGATGGGATGGAGTCCAGTAAGGGCCCATTCACACCAGCCCATCCACCAAAACGCTGCAGTTTCAGCAGACGGGCTATGGCACTATGGCAGCTCAAAGCTGTCACTGTTTCCATTTTTATATTTTTTAACTTTGTTTAAAATGGTGTACATTGCATTCACACGCCTGAATGGCAGAGTGTTGTGGTGCCATGCGGCAAACTGAAATGGCATACTGTGCACTGATAAAATGCAGCATGATTTTAGGTTGTAAGCACTCGCAGGCAGGGCCCTTCTTATCTTGTCTTGATTTGGATTGTAACGTCCTCCTTATATTGTAAAGAGCTGCACAAAATAATAGCAGCATTTTATCACTACGCACAACCCACTGTATTGTTGTTGTAAATGGGACACACAGAAAACAATTGTGGTGTTTTAGTAACCTGTGTTGATCCGGCACGTTACCCATGTGTGAACGGGCCCTTAGTGAAACTATAGGAGAAAAGGTTATGTCTCCCACCCTCCTAGACAGGGCTGTGTTGTGGGGCTGAGCTATGTAAAACCAGCCATACCAGTAGAATGTGTCCATTTCCCAATAGTTCATTGAGTCAAATCAACAATACATTCTACAGTGAATGTGATTTACATTCAGGAAACTCCATTCATTCCAAAAAACTGTTAAAAACAAAATACATTTTGAATATTCGTTTTTTTTATAAATTTACGCACAAAAATCTACCAGTGTATAGTCATCTTAAATCTCAGATTGAATGGACAGAAATTCAAATACTTGGCAAGTAAAACAGCTCACATAGGCATTTCATCTGTGTCTTTAGTGGTTTGTCTGGCCTTCAGCTTTAATTGACTGACTCCCCCATAGCAAGATGCAAAACACCAGCAATGGTACACTTTAGCAGATGGGCATAGCATACAAATATCAGAAGTGACCCTCAGCCAATGATTAGTTATTACCTTGCTAGGGCTGGGAAAATTTCAAAAGCCAGGTAGCCAATGCTTCTTGTAAATAAACAGCTGGAGCCTAACTTTCTCTAGTTGTTGTCAATAGGGATGCACCTATATTAGCATCAGTGTCGATACAGAGCATTTGGGCGAGTACTCGCCCAAGTGCTCCCGATGCCTATCCCAATACCAGAACTTCTGGTACCAGGAAGCCGGACGCTGAGTCATTACACGGTGCCCAGCTTCCTGATTGGCCAGGAAGCCCTCTCCATGCTCCATCACCAAGGGAGCATGGAGGCGGCTTCCTGGCCAATCGGAAAGGGGGGGGGGGTGTTATTACCCACCCCCCAGCTTCCTGATAGGCCAATAAGCCGGCTCCATGCTTTCTCGTCACCTGGTGACAAGGGAGCATGGAGACTGCTTCCCGGCTAAATCGGGAAGCCAGGCGGTGAGTCATTATCAGCCGTCCGGCTTCCTTAATGGGACTTACGGTATTGACAAGTATCGGGGGAAAAAATACCAGTACTCATACTCGATACCAAAGAACGGGTATAGGGGCATTCCTAGTTATCAATAAAGCTGGCTCCTGGATTGGACAGACTGGCTCCTGAATTCCACATTATTTGTCCACTCTGGTTTTAAAGGTAGCCAACATAATTTAGCTTGTAAACATCTTCACAGATTTTGTTCACACTGAGCTGATGTGGTCAAATAGCTCTAAGCTACCTTGTGCTTTGCATCACCTCACACAAAGTTCAAGCCAAAATGTTGCCTATTGAGCTGCCCTGTAATGCACAGGACCATGGAATCAAAGATTATGTAAGGCAGCTAGTGGTACCCCCTATTAGGAAGCGTTGCTAGGCTGTTAGGGTTACATTTGTGACTAAAGCTGGCCATACACTGTGCTAAAAACATCACAGATTCCTCCATCAACACTAAGAGTGGATGGCGGAATCCTGTTTAGATTGTTTTCCGACAGCAGAAATTTGCATAGTGTATGGCAAGCAAAATTTCCCTTTGAGAAAACACTGTAAAAAGGCATAAGTGCATTTATTCATTTTTTTGCATTGGAGCCTGCAAAGCATTGCAACGGTAATCAGCAGACTGTGGGTGTAATGCACAGGCTCCTGCAGTCTCTTCCTCCAGTCCCAGCTCCGTACAGTGGTACGGACTAGGGCTGCAACAACTAATCGACATAAATCGATTGAAAAAGTTGTCAACTTTTTCAATAATCGATTAATCGGCTTCCGATCAGTCGGCCCTGTTCACGGCTCCACACACGCTGCACCTCCTCCCCAACTCACGCTCACCGCTGCCAGATCCGCCCGCCCGCATCCACGCTCTACACGCCGCACCTCCTTCCCGCCTCACACTCACCACCCGCCCACATCCACGATGGGCACAGGGACGCGGGGAGAATATATAGCGCAATGCGGAATTCCACCAGCTATAGAGGAGCACAACAAATCCCAGCAATATTATACAGTGGTGCCCTGCCAAATACCACTAGCTATAGAAGACTACAAAACCCAGCAACAGTACATTATACAGCGCAATGCAGAATACCGCCAGCTATAATGTACTATTGCTGGGATTTGTTGTGCTCTATAGCTGGTGATATTTTGAAAATAATCGTTAGCTGCAGCTCTAGTACGGACCTTCAGTTACAGGGCTGCAGGGAGTTATCAATGGACTACCAGTGAGGTGACATCAATACACTTGTACCCCATTGAGTACTAAGAGTCCCTCTGCTGCAGTTTTTTCATTCACGGATTCTGTAAATGACGAAGCTGAGCAGGCAGAGTCACGAACAGCCACACTGAGTTCAAATGAAATAGAAGCCTGCGGGGAGAACAGCACCATAAATAAGGATGTAACATGGAGTTAAAGAAGGAATTAAACTTTAATAAGGATAAGCACAAGAAGAAAAAAAAAAATCCCCTAAAAACTTCTGTTCTGAAAACTTTGTTTCACCTCAAAGTTCTCCATTTCACTTCCAGCCTTAAGCTGGCTATAAGTTGGTCGAAAATTTGACCAGTATGTGGTCAAATTTCGGGACCCTCGGGACCCCCTGTTCAACAAAAGTTGATTTTTCAATCGGCTTTTGTTGAAGGAGAAAAATCTCAAAGAAACAGGGACTGAGGCCAATCAGCTGCAGTCATTGTTCAGGTATTTTGACAGTGGCACACCATCTGCTGTTGGAATATAATAGTTCAGTTGGGGGATACCCCATAACTGTTTAGCGTGGAGGGGGGAACTGAGCATTTTAAATGAGGAAAAAAGAAAGAAAACACACCACACTACACAGGGTCTGTCATCTTAGGTACTCCGTATTCCTGTTTGAATACAGAAAATGTGCTGAGCAGAGTATTGGTAGGACCATAGATGATAACTGCAGCCTGCCCAGACAGAGTGTTCATGCATACTAGGGCTGCAACAACTAATCGGCATAATCGATTATAATCGATTATTGAAAAAGTTGTCAACTTTTTCAATAATCGATTAATCGGCTTCCGATCAGTTAGCCCTGTTCACAGCTCCACACACGCTCTTCACGCCGCACCTCCTCCCCGCCTCACACTCACCGCCCACCCACATCCACGATCGGCACAGGGACGCGGGGAGAATAATCGGGTAACTAATCGATTTTGAAAATAATCGTTAGCTGCAGCTCTAATGCATACGTTAGATTCAATGTCATCGTCAATGGTCTGACTTATCCTCTACCTAGTGCAGGTTATTTGTAAATAAAACATAAATCAAATACCATCTGTCCCTTTTTTTCCACCAGAGATTACAGAAAGAAAGCAAGAATAGAGCTGGTTTTTATATAGGCAATGCAGACTGCCATCCTACAAAGTCTTTTGTTAACAATGATCTGCTCTGCCAAAGTTATTTCCATTACAAAACAGTTCAATACACTTCAGCTGTCCATAATCTGAACAATGCTTCTAAATGGTTTGGAAAGGAAACTCACACTTGCTCCAGTTTTATAGTGCGGGGGTAGGGGAAACATCACAACCCCACACACTCTGGTGGCGATAGGACTACTAAAATAGTCTAATTAGTAGTAAAAGTATTTGAAGAGTTTGGAAAGAAAATAGCTGAATAGGAGTGCTTGCTTTTCAGAAAGAGTGCAGATCCCAGGCAGCTGAGGAAAATAGGACAACCCCCCACCCCGGGAAAACTCCCAGTATGTGGCATGAATAAAATGACAAAAACAACAAAAGAAAGAGGAATATTAGGTCAGAGAAAGCTATTCAGTCACAGCTGTATGGCTACTGACAGACTAGGATTAAAATGATTGGAGTTATAAATATAGGACAACACAGAATCAGCTTAAACCAATATAAAATGACCCCTTAAAATAATATTTGCTGAAATGGAAATGATTAAGGGCCCATTCATACCAGGTCATCAAAGCTGATCAACGCAGGCTCAGCGCAAGGCCACACAGAAAACAATTTTTCTCTATGTGCCCTGCTCACATCAGACACGTGCACTGTGTTATACATTCCATCCCCCCCACCCCCCCCAAAAATAAAAATAAAAAAAATCACCCCATCGTTTCAGGCTCTCTTCTACATGTTTACATGCTCCCGCTGTACTTCTTCCATCCGGCCCTGTTCAGCTGTAAGCACTGCAGACATCATAGACCCCGTTCTACGCCCCCCTCTCCTTAAGGCCATTTACAAAACACACAGTCCCAGGCTTCATTTTATTAAAGGCCAGGAGGAAAGGGAGGTGGGGACACAACTAAAGCACTGGAGTTTACAATACTTGCAGTGCTTACAGCTGAGCAGGGCCAGAAGTACAGCGGGAACATACATACAAAACCTGCCTAATCACAGGGGTGGATTTTTAGGTAATGGCATGTAGAACTGCTTGAACACTGGTCATTTTTGTGTGCACGGAGTTTAGGTTTAAAGTATGTAAATATTTTTAACCAGTG
>NW_017307571.1:451310-485159 GCF_000935625.1 Nanorana parkeri
GTGGTTTTGTTTATATGTATATTTTTTTACTGCGGGTGGGGGGGGGGGGGGGAGAGTTAAAACCAAGTCACCACTGACCTCCTTAGCTGCACATAGAATGAAGTCATTCATTCTCAAAAATTACAATGAAGACTCTAATGTCAGGTTTCAGGCTGGATTAACACTGGCACGTGTTGCTGCACACTGCAGTAAGGCAGCCCATTCATATGAATGGTCTGCCTAAAAACAGGAGAGAAAAAAAAAAAAAAAACACAGCGAACATGCAGCATTTTCAGTAGCGCACAGAAACATACATTTGTTGCCCTACATTGCAATGGCTGTGGGTTGAGAAGGTGCATTGGGGTCCCATTCAGAATGAATGACACTGCATCACACCAATGCACGCCCCTGTGCATTGTGGAACCGTGCACAACACAGCAGTGTTAATGGAGCCTTGATCATAGAAAACACCTGCTATCTGTTTACATTAGAAGTCTGGCAGGCTGTCCAGATTCTTCTTCTATAGAAACTAAAATGGGGAAGACAAGAGGCTATGATTTTGGCGTTTCTCTTTTGAAGTTTCAAGATTCATTTGTGAATGCAGGTTTGTTTTAATGTACTTTTATTGCTTCTTCAGAATATGCAAACCAACCTGAAAATGTTTTAGTTTCAGAACACACTAAATACCAAAACCATCAGTGGATCCAAGTATATAAACAGCTGAACAAAACATACATAAAATGTATACAAATGTCAACTTCTGGAAATCCTTGTTCCAGGTTCCTCCCATGAGTCTCTATCAGTTAGGCAGGTCATTCAAGGTCTGTTAAGGTGCCCATACACCGCTCGATTCTCGTACGAGAATCGCGGGAAATCCCGCGATCGTACGAGAATCGAGCAGTGTGAACGGAGACGTGCGACCGTTCTACTGTACGGTCGCACGTCTTCTGTCGAACCAGCATGTTTGAAAACCAGCCGGGAATCGTACGATTCTCGGCTGGTTAGAACGGTGCTCGGAAGACAAATGCTGAACGGGCCGGTGTGCGCACACTGCCCGTTCAGCATTGCGGTCATCGAAAGCCAGCCCCTCAGGGGGGCGGGCTTGCGATGATCGAGAGTGCGATCTGCCTGTCCAAGATAGGCAGATCGTACGTTTTTTTTAATCCCTGTACAACCATCGCCAGACTAAGGTCATGAAGGGCATGGCAAAGGGAAAATTATTATATGATGTACCTTTGGCTGCCTATAATACCGGGTCTACTTACGATTTTGACATGTACCATCAATGAAGGGAACATTGGATGAGGTATTTTTGTATTATCAGCTTCATGTAAAATTCCTAGGTTTGTGAAGATTTACTTTAATCTATCCAGACAATGGGAGCAATAAACAGCGCACCCTAGTTGCACACCACACAAAGCTTAAGGGTACAGTGGGTCCTGCAGAGCCAGATGGTGCGGTCCTAAAGCATTTATAGTTATATCCTTTCTACCACTAATGTGAATTTGTGAGTTTGCATATTGTGTCTTTATGTGTGTGGTCAAGGGCATCTGTCAAATGCTTTAAACACTGTGCCACAATGTTGAAGCCATTGTGCAGAATAGTTGTTACCCCATAAAAAGGATTGTGTAGTTTACAGCTGTACACACATGCCAAGATCTATTTGAAGGGAAGATGAGCACAAATCTTCATGGCTATAAACAATGGCACATCTGGTACATAGCCAACAGTAACTACTGTGTGTAAATTCATGGATATCTTCAAGAATGTAATAGTAATATGTAGGGCTGCAACTAACGATTAGTTTTATAAATCGATTAGTGGGTCGATATTTTTTCGATCAGATAATCAAAAAAAATGTAAAATAAAATACAAAAATGCAGCGATACAAACAATGTTTGTAGACCGGAGGTGTATTTGGGATGCCACTGAAACAAATGGTATCGCAACCATTTGCAGCAACACACACACAGCATTAGGGATGAATTTTGGCCCTAGAATTATTGTATGTGTAGCACAATCATTTCCCATTAGGTGCACCTCACTTGTGTTTCTGCTAGTGCGCATGCTATTGTGGGGTTGGGGGGGATATTTTACATTTTATTTAAACTTTATTTTTTTACTTATCTTTAGGGATGCACCGGTGCCAATGCTGAGTATTTGAGCGAGTACTCATACTCGCCCAAATGCTCGACGCCTAGCCCGACACTTGTGATGGAGCATGGAGCCGGCTTCCTGATTGGCCAGAAAGCAGGCTCACCAGGTGACGAGAAAGCATGGAGACAGCTTCCCTGCTAATCAGGAAGTCAGCTGGCGAGTGATTACACACCACCGGGCTTCCTTAATGGGACTTGCCGTATCTGTAGTCGAAATCGGCGAGTACCGAAAAAAAAAAAATATATATATCAGTACTCGTACCGAAAGTTTTGGTGCATCCCTGCGTATCTTCACTGCCATCACATGGTGGGGCTCAGAAACCCCCTATGTGATAGTAGATTGGAGGGGACAGGTTCTCCTTAAGTTTGACATTAGGGGTTAAATTAGACCCCTATTGTCACCTTACCACTTCAATAGCTTTAGCTAAGGAAAGGACAGCTGAATGTAATCATTAGCATACAGTAGCTGGAAGCAATACCCAGCCTGATATTGGCTATTTTAAACTGCAATAGCCAACAGCAGGCTGGTGATTGACAGCAGGCAGTGGGCGGGTGCAATCAGCAGAGGAGGGAACTGCAGAAAGTTCTTCAGTTCCCTCCTCTGCCGATTGACAGCAGGCTGGTACAATTGTCAGCCTGTTGTTGGCCATTGCAAATTTAAATAGCAGGCTGGGTATTGCTCCCAGCCACTAGGTGGGTATTCGATGCCAGCTTTCTCCTGTCTGGAAAAGAGGGAGCAGCTGAGAAAACGGAGGCATGGGGCAATGCAGAGGCACATCAGTCTCTCCTCCCCGCTGGTGCCAGCTGCAGTGGTCAGTGTCCCTGCTGCCTCTGCCTATACAGATGGGAAGAGCAGTGGGGATTGAAAAGGGACACAGACCGCTGCAGCCAGCGCGGAGCAGAGTGTCAGCGGTGGATTCAACTAATCGGAAATCAACTCATCGATAAAAAGAATAATTGACAACAATTCTCATTATCGATGAGTTGTTTCAGCCCTGGTAATATGGGGTCAATGAGTTAAACTGTATTCAACATATATAAAAGAGATAAACATTCATATTTCAGTTCTGGAGTAATAGGAGACAGTGTAAGGATCATATGCACGCTGCTAGACAGGATACAATAAAAAAAAAACAAGAAGAAAAAAACTCAAATGAACTGGAAAATCCTTAAAATAAAGAAAGAAACATCAATAAAGAAGCCATTTTTACGTTGAACAAACCCAGGCTTTATTTTCTTTATGGCACAAGCCCATGTAACAACTGGCATAAGTAAGCAGACAGACACACCCAAAACCTCTGTCTACATGTGCTGGCAACCTCCATGTTAGCTTATTTTTTCAACACAGATGACTCATAGTAGGGCAAAACTATTTTTGCAATAAAAATAATAACTACTTTGCCACCATCAACAAAAATGTTCAGTTAAGTTGCACAGGGAAAGCAAAAATCCCACTTACAGTGGTGTGTTTTAGAAATGTACAAGTTAGTAAATGGAAGGGTCTCCCATAGAAACCAGATAGTCTTTTCATTTGCAAATGTGCATTTGCAGTGTGAAAAGTTAATTGGTTGATTTGGCCCACATGTAGGTTTTCCAGGGAACACGCCTCCTGTTTCATAGTCAGGCCCCTGTCTCATGGGTGCCTGTCATTTCCGGACAAACCGGGGGATACATGTTATAGAACAACTACCTGCAGTTCAGGATAGAGGATTGTCACTGGACGCAAATAGATCGGGTCCAAGGACTAGCATATATCCTGATCTGCAGGTATTTTTCCATATACGATCCCATGCGTACAGAGCTGACAGATGTGGACGCTGTCACCCTATCGTTACCTTGGCCAGAAGTGGTCATATTACAAGAAGCCATGTTCAACACTATCATAGTGCTTTATTTCATACACAAGTATTGTTTTCAAAGTCCATATATAACTGTTTATAAATGTATACGCCTCTTTAAAAACATGGAGATCTAATCACAGCGTATACTTTCCTTTTACAACATCAGCATTGTGGTAGCAATAGCAACAATACTTATTTAAGAATACAATATAGGCTTACTGGAAGACTATCCTTTTATGTTTCAAGCTCTTCCCATCTCCTGGACATCTCATTCAACATCTTCCTGGATTCCCTTCATGTGGTTTACTTTTGATTTCTAAAAAGAACTACATATCCCATATTACAATGGTGCCTGCAAGCAGTGATGTCACATGTGGGACATTTACTGTACTGACTGTGCCTTCTGAAACTCCTCTTTATCAGCAGAAGGCAGGCTCTGTGAAATGGGCAACACACAGTACATAGTCACAAGGCATAGGAAATATACATCACTGCATTAAGGGAAGTGAAACCTGGGGGATTGTTTGCAGAGTAAGCTTCCAAACGTCAACATAGTTTTGATTAATGGGAATAGGCTAGAACTAATGGAAATTCAATGTGTAAATAAATTGCTTTCTGACCACAGATACACTTTAAAGCTCAACTCCAGGATTATCAACCCTCCACACTATATGTTCTATATCAGACCCACCAGCACTGCTATTTTTTCCCCCTTCTAGTGCCATAAACAGCAGTTTCATTTACCCATGATGTCATCTCTTCTCTCCAGTACGTTTGGCAGACCCTAGGAACTTTTTTTTTTTCCTGCTCACATAATGTCCTACATGTCCCATTCGCCTTTGGAATAAGTGTAGATTCAGAGAGGTGCTGGGCATTGCTAAATTATGAATGCAGGTTGTTGCCATTACAAGCAGGGTTAGGGAGGTAGATGTGACGGGGCAGACTGTATGCCAATTGTGATCATTCAATCCCACCCAGCATCAACATTACTAACATGATGACTTGACCTCTATAGTCTCAATTACTATACAGAGGAGAGCAAAAACGACAGGGCTTCAGACAGGAAATGGCTGTGCAATGTTTACCGTCATACCACCGGAAAAAGGGAATTCCACAGAGGGAGAAAGTAATAATTACATTTCAATTACAGACAGACTGGCAACCTGGGAGGAAAATGATCTACAGGGTAGACTATAAGTCATCTACCAAAGTTGGAGTTCCTCTTTAACTTTAAAAAGACACACACAAATACTGGAAAACACTACAGCAAATAGCAAGCAAACTGGGAAAGGGGTGGACTGAAATTCTGACTACAACCAATAAATCATGCTTTTACAAAGAAGACAAAATAACTAAATTCAGGAAAGAATTGAACTCCATGAAACAAGTGAAGTACATTTTTGAAAAGCTGCCTCCCATCAGTGGTCCATTTGTAAACTTACTCCAAGCTTCTATATTATGAATGAAGGTGAGTTTTGTAGATATCGATTGCCAATGTATACAGACTCCTGCCAGTTGTTTAACCGCTTCTTGGCCAGGCCATTTTTTAGTATTCAGCGCTGCAGTACTTGGACTGATATTTATTCAGTCATGCAACGCTGAAGTGAAATACATTTTATACCAATTTTTGGGGACAGATAGAGCTTTTTGGTGGTATTTATTCACCACTTTTTTTTTTACTATATTAAAAAGGAGAAATTACTGAACATTTTGAAAACAAAAGTTTTTATTAGGTTAGGAAACAATTATTACCCAATTTTTTGGTAAAATATAAAAAAGACGGGGTCACATCGGGTAAATAGACACCAAACATGTCAAGCTTTAAAATTATGCGCACCCGCGAAAATCACAAAAAAAAAACAAAAACTACCATACCCAAAATTGACCATAGGCGACGTTTTAAAAGCTTTTACCGCTTATCAGTTTAGTGTTAGCCGTGATTAATGGCCCTAGAATAATTGCTCTCACTGCGACTTTTTTTTTATTGCAACCCCACTATGCGGTAGCAAAGAGATGTGACAGGCCCTCTTTATGGAGACATCAGGGGTCTCCAAGACCCCTAATGTCACCTAAGGACCCCCAAAGAAGCTGGAGAGTGACATAAGAATGTGAAAGTGATGTAATATACATCACTTCCGCATTCTGACACAGAAGAGTGGATCATGTACCGATCTCCCTCTGATCCTGTCAGAGCCACCATGCTGGTCCTGGCCTTGCACCGGGCACAGCGGAGCTTAGGACAATCGGGGCTGCACAGACCGGCATGTTATACAAGCGATCGGCTGGCTCTGTAGCCAGCAGATCGCTTCTATGTAAACAGGCATTGCTGCCTGTTTTTAGATTTGGGCAGTTTCCGGCACGTGCGAGTGGGCGGGGCCAACAGGCCGTCTTTAGGCGGCCAGTCAGATCCAGGAAGCTCCCGCCTGGCCGGTTCTTTACAACGGCCGGGCGGGAGGCGGTTAAAAAGAACCAGTTTTCTATTTTATGCATTTTGCAAATCTGTTTTTTTATTGATTTCTAAAGCTGCCCTTCAATATCACAATGTGCCATGTTAAAATGAAAGTACAACCACTGGGGACAGAGCAGTGCAAGGAAAACAAATGATTTTGCTGATCTTTAGAAATAGGCCTGCAAGATCAAAGGGCAAATAACAGTATCAAACAGAATCCCCCACTGACCTCCCTACAGTAAGGTGAAGTATGATTGGCTGTTGAATGTTCTTTGACCCTCATCACTGCTGTCTGCATAGGACTTAAAAGTAAACCATTTTGGATTATTCATTATCTAAGCAAATTGTCCGATTATTCCAAAATACAGACAGCTCAGAATCAAGTCAGAATGACAGACTATACTAACTTTTACTATTGAATTTCTAACCCACTAATACATTACTAACTTAAAACGGACATTCACCAATAAAATGAGCTTCCTCGCATCTGCTTACTCCCCTCATATAAAATTGTAGATACTTTATTAAAAGGCATAGTCCAGCTTTTGGAAAAATATAATAAAATGGAAACATTTTCACCTTGAATATACATGGGCATGACATGAAGCATGCTCTAAAATAGTAAGCTTGGACTTTAATATTCTGGAAAGTAAATACTTTAATATATAGTGGTGCAGCACACCACTTCCTGACCCCCCCCCCCCCTTGGGATGTCCATGTCACACATCCCCAAGAGGCAGGTGCTTTAGTGAGGGATGAGGTATTATGCAATTTTTGTCCCAACCAACACAAACCTGTTGCAGGTCTCTGCAAAGTATCTGGGACTTGCTAGAGATCTAGAGCATATCTTTGCATGGGTTGGATTTGGGGGGACGTATGCACATGTAACACAGGAAGAAAAAAAAAACTGTCTTCCCTACGAACTGCATCAGGATGGTGGCATGCGATCAGAGCAGTTCAGGGAGAACGTCATGTGCAAGGAAGACAACACTGGACTCCATGGGCTAGTAAGTATGTTATTGGTCATCATACCCGGGAATTGAAAGTGAGATGGAACTTTGTTTTACCCAGGTATGGTGAAGTCATTCTTTAATGCAGAACCCCTGGCACAAAAGTTTTCATTCACATATATTCCGTAATAGTCACACAGAGGATACAAATCCAATTGTTACCTTGTAAAAGTAGCAGGGACATCATAACTATGTTGTACATAGTCTGTGCAGAGAGCAGAGCTGTGGGAAGCACTCAGCAGGCCCCACCCACTCCAGCATGGGGTAGGCAAACTCCAGCTGTGGTGAAACTACATATCCTATCATACATCTGTCTCTGGGAGTCATACCTGTGAGAACCCTGCAATGCCTCATGGGATTTGTAGTGCCATAACAGCTGGTGGGCTGGAGTTTGGCCACACCTGCAGGAAAATACAGGGAGGAGGCCTTAAAATTGCGTGCGCCCGCAAAAAAAACGCACATAGGCGACGATTAAAACGCTTTTACTGCTCATCAGTTTAGTGTTATCAGTGATTTTTTCTTATTTTTTTTATGATTCTTTAATTTTTTTATTATTTTTTTACACGCAACTTTATTGCTATTACATGGGGGACTAAGAAGCCCCCTATGATAGCCAATTTACATGACAGGTCCTCTTTATGGAGACATCAGGGGGTCTCCAAGACCCCTAATGTCATCTAGGGACCCCCAGAGAAGCTGATGAAGCAGAGATCGGCTTCATCAGCTTCTGTAGCTGGGGAGTGAAACTGAATGCAGGAAGTGATGTAATATATATCACTTGCTGCATTCGGGGACTGAGAGGAGATCAAAGGGAGTTCGTATACTGAACTTCCTTTGATCTCCTGTCACAGAGCCGTACCGGTCCCGGGCCGCATCGGATCTCAGGACCGGCAACGGCAGTGACAGCTGCTAATACAAGCGATCGAGCGTCTCTAGAGACCCCCGATCACTTGAATGTGAAGCTCCTGGCTGGCCGTGTAATTACAACAGCCGGCCGGGAAGCTGCTCGTCGGGCTACGAGATATATTTCTTTTTTTGGGGGGGCCTAAAATGGGCTTTCAGTGCGTTCTAGGGCATTTGCATGCATTTTTTATGTGTCTGCATGCGTTTTGGTGCGTTCCAGAGCAGGCAAAAAAAAAAAATAGGGCATGCTGCAGTTTTCCCACATGCTCTGGAACTGAATGCTCGGGTTTGAACCAGAGCCCAAAATAGCATTGGACGGACTTTTGATCCATTCTGTAACTGCTCCACGCTTGGTGTGAACTAGCCCTCAAGTATGAATACACATGCCTCCTGTATGTAGACATTTGCTTATAATTCAGATTTCAGTTGTTGTATGACAAAAAGGAGCTGAAAAGGGTGCGTTTAAGGCTACATGCACACTTGCTATACATTATGAGAGTTTCAGCCGCTTCTTCAGGAACTGCTCAAAAATTCACACAGTGGGTGCTGCTGTCAGCACTTTTTCAGACAGCATTCCTCCATCAGCTGATCGAAGGAGCCGACAGCCAATGAGCTGCTGCCTCTGTTCAGGTAGTCTGACAGCAGCAGGTGCCCACCGTCAGAATACAAAGACGACAGTGAGAGATTCCTCAATCAACACCTGTAAGCATTGATGGGAGGAATCTATTCCATTTTTTTTTTCCAATAGAATAGAGCAGTGTATGGCCAGCTTTAGGCTGTGGCCAAGGATTCCTGCAGAAGGAATGTGCACCTGTCCGCATCTGTCAGCGGCAGTCCATGGAACAGTTAACTGCAGTTCCAAGATAGACGATTGTCCCTGGACGCAGACAGACTGAATCCAGGGACAATCATCTATCCCAAATTGTAGGAAACGTTACCATGTATGATTAGATGTGGGCTGCTGTCACCTTGTCATTAGCTTGAATGGGCACAGCAAGTATATCAGAACGGACTCACCTGGGATTCCTACTGCAAGAATCCGCAGGTATCCCCAGCCGCGGTCTAAAGCTGGCCATACACTGCAAATATTCAACCTGCGGCCTCAACAAAGAAAATATTACAGATGCCTCCATTAACACCTAAAAGCATTGACCGAGGAATCTCCCACTGTCAGAATACCCAAACAGAGGCGGCAGCGCTTTGGCTGGTGGCGCTGTTCGTTAGAAGTTTTACCAACCAGCTGATCAAAGGATGTCGGCCGAAAGGGTGCCGACAGCGGCACACACTGTGTGAATGCCAAAATTTGAACAGTTTATGGCCAGCTTAAGGATGCATGCACACCGAAATGTGTGCATTGGACGTGACTCAAAGCAAGCGCGGTTATTTGTGTTGGCATTGCACATTGTCATGCATCGTGGGGTTTTTTTGGTGTGATTTTTACACTAAGGGTCAAAAGGTATTGGTTGTGCCTTGCGTTGATGTCCATTGTGTTGCGTTGACAGGCGTTAAATACAGTAGTAGAAACTGCACTACTTTTTTTTTTTTTCCAGGAGGGCAGCGCACATGTAGGCAACGCACTGGTGTGAACTGCTCCCAATAATTGGCAGACGTCTTTGCGCTATAAAAAGGGATGCCGTTGCATCTGGTGTGATGGGACTAAAATGCAGACGCGCACATGTGAGTGGAGTCTTGGGGCTGTGGCCGGCTGACATGCACCTGCCAGCACTCAGAAGATGAATGGGTTTCTTTTTCTGTAAAAGGTTAGCCTCCATGTTTAGAAGGGCCACATCTTACAGATTAGCACAGCACCAGGTCACAGAGCTGAAGCCCTCGGAGTAGATTAGTGTTGTATAATCAGCCCATTGACTATGATATGACATCACCATTGATGATGGGTTATCTCGGTCCACAGTGCCCCCCCTCCTCCTGACTGATAGAAAGAAGGTTTCTCTACCACACAGGGCATGTGATGGAGGGCAGAGGATACACTTACCTTGACAAAGAGTTCAATCAGGTTGTCTTTGTCCTCCAGAACTCCATTCTGCGGCACGGAGATAGACATGCTGATTCTCTGGCAATGTTACTCCCTCGGCAAACTTGTCCCGGGATGTCTCCCTGTATTCCTCAGCGTCGTATTTCCCGCTCTCTCGTATCCCCCTCCACACGACGTCGTCTTCTTGTCCTTCAGCCGTCTTCTAGCTGACTTTTCCCCCGTCTCTGTCTGCCTCCAGTAGTGATGGTGAGCGGGGAGAAGGCGACCAGTACAATGAAGCCGCTTCCTAACGGGACTTTACTGGCAGAAGAGGCACAGGAGGGGGGAGGAGGAGCAGGGAGGGGCGCGCGGCATGTGGAGGCCTTAACCCATTCACTCTCACAGGCTGCTACAAGCTGGACACCATAACAAACGCCCCATTTTCCTTTCACTAGTCTCTTAGGAAGGCACAGGGTGTTCACATTCCCGCTAGGCTTCTGGAAAAAATATGGCAGTATCATATCTATTAGAAATAGCTATTTCAGGGGAAACTTTGCACACGAAATGTGTGTGACTCCTTCGGGATCAGAAAAAGTTAGAGGGAGAGATGTGGGGGCTCCGTGGGTTTCCCTCTGGGAGCGATTTGCCCATACATGGACATATTAAAGTGGACCTGTGCCTTAAAGTGACACCAAACTCAGGAGTTAAACCTTAAACATACATTCAAGTAACATAACTATAAAAATGTATTTTATTTGTGTATCACTCATCTGTAGATCCTCAAATCATCTCTGAATTGGTGCTGACACTGTCCTTCCTTCTGGAGGGTGGCTACTTTTGTTCCCCATGGTCCCTGTGTGTTGTAAAGTAGTCACCGCTCCACTCCACTCCCGTCATAGACTACAATCCCAATACAAATTAGTAAACTAAACATGAGATCAGACATCTCAACTCTCCCGCTATAAGATGGCAGCTCTCGGACACCCGGGAGAGAAACATTTTCTCCCGGAAAGGTTTACTCTGCTCTATCTAGCAGAGTAAACCTTTCCCTGCTATCTGGTTTGTTTTTTTTTTACATCGGGCCTCCATCGGTCAGAGAAAACAAAAACAGCATAGAAATGAATAGCTAGGCTGCTATTGGCTATTTCAATTTGCAATAGCCAATAGCAGACTAGTTATTGTACCCGCCCACTGCTGCTGTTAATCAGCAGAGGTGGACCGGAAGTTCTCCATCAGGTCCTCTTCTGCTAATTGACAGCAGCAGAAGGCAGATGCAATAGCCAACTTGCTATTGGCTTTTGCAAATTGAAATAGCCAATAGCAATCTAGCTATTCATTCCTATGCCCTTCAGAAGGAAGGACAGTGTCAGCACTAATTCAGAGATGATTTGAGGATGTACAGCCGAGTGATACACAAATATACATTTCTGTTAATAGTTAAGGTTCTTGAATGCATTTTTAAGATTTAACTCCTTAGTTTAGTGTCACTTTAAAGCAAAAGTAAATGGCTTACTTACTTACTTGCTATTCTCCAGTGCTGTTGGATCAATGTTCCGTCCTCAATGCACCTCCATCACCTTGATACACTTCCAGGTTCTCAGAAGTCCTCTTCGGCCACTGATGATGTGCACATGTGCTTAGTTACATCGTCACCAGGCTCATTCACGGCATGTTAGACCGCATTCACACCTGCGCATTCAGTGAACACATAGCACATTTACTTGTGCGCGTTCCTGTTCTGCATCCCCATTAAATTAAATCGGACCTGAACGTGAGACAAACACGGCAAAAAAGCACATGTAGCAAATTTTGCAAACCACTTTTGCTTTCACATTTGTGCGTGTTTTAATGCATGCAAGTGGCGAGCAAAAACGTGCATCTTCTTGGCAGTATTTGCGGTGCCATTAGAAATGAATGGCAACGCAAGCACATTGCACATTTTGCCGTGTTTCTGTCAATGCGCACTAAATTACACAATTTGGCATTCATTCACAGACCGCGCAGGTGTGAATGCAGCCTTAGAGATAACATGAGTAAGCTAAGCGTGTACACTGTATGGCGGATGCACCATGCAGTGGACACAGAAAATTATAACATGTATGGGGGAGAAAGGAAGATTTTTTTGGCAGAAGAAGCTTTGCATGCATGTTCTATCAAAAACTCTTTCCTCCCAGTGTTTTTTTTTTTTATTTCTTTCCCTATACTTTGAGTTTATCTATGGTCCAAAAATAAAAATAAATCTGTATTTCTGTACTGAATTTCCATAATTCTCTCCCACTTCAAATACTCATATCCATCTAGAGGTTTGTTAACTTACTTATTAAAGATGCCCATAGAATGTACTTCCTGACACCATTTCACTCAGCCCTGTGAATATGCACCATTCTCACAGTCACAGAGCCTGCCTTCAATTCAACATCTGAACAATGTAACATTATCATTGCTTGCTGGAGGCAATGCATGTTGGGATATGTAGTCTTGAGAACTCAAGATCACATCAAGCAGTATCAAGCAAGTAAGCTTTGATTGCATTATGAAAAACAACTCTAGTATGTATTCCTATTACAATGCTGATGTTATAACTGGAGATTGCAAGCTGGGACTTTAGAACTCCTTTAACCATGCAGGGCAAAGCACTTTTAAAACTGAACTCTGGGTTAAGCAATATAGGGATAGGCATGTGTATTCTTACTTAGTGTTCTTTAGTATTTCAATGTGAAATCCAACGTGAAACGTGGCCTATGTGCAGTAGCTTCATGTAATACAGACCAAACAATGGTGCTCTCTCTCCTTCTGCAGAGTGACTGGTCTTGTACACCACAAAGGTGTGCAGGGGTCATTTAGAAAATAATCAGGCAAGGTATCCTTTGTATTACTCTCAGTAGCAAGTACTTTCAGGGCCTCACAGGGTCCCCTTCATCAGGCTCCTGAGTCTGATGAAGGGGACCCTGAGAGGCCCTGAAAGTACTTGCTATTGAATGACAATATTTGCCATTAAAATGGGCATTTGCTGAACACAAACAGCTTGGTGTGCTGGTGGCATTCTTTATACTTACGTATTATTTGACGGTGCCAACAGTGGTCACTGCAACTCCCACTAGTATTTTTTCAAGAAATCCGGTAAGGAGTGCAGCAAGATACATATACTTTTCTGCACGTCGGGTAAATAGACACCAAACATGTCAAGCCTTAAAATTGTGCGCGCCCGTGGAATCGCAGAAAACGACCACACCCAAAATTGGCCATAGGGGACGCTTTGAAAGATTTTACCGCTCATCAGTTTAGTGCTAACAGTGATTAATGGCCCTAAAACTATTGCTCTCACTTCGACGTTCGCGGCGATATGTAACACATAGGCCGTTTTCGCACGTAGGCGCAACCCACGCATGTTTGCGTGTGTATGTGGGGGGCAGCGGACTTTTAAAAAAAAATGGTGTTATTTTACTTTTTTTTTATTTGTGACTTTTTTTAGCTTCTTAAATTTTTTTATGCTTTAATTTTTTAAACACTTTTTTTCAACACTTAACTTTATTGCTATCACATAGGGGGCTAAGAAACCCCTATGTGATAGCCAATTCACATAACAGGTCCTCTTTATGGATACATCAGAGGTCTCTAAGACCCCTAATGTCACCTAGGGACCCCCAGAGAAGCTGATGAAGCAGAGATCTGCTTCAGCAGCTTCTTACCGGCATCTGTAGCCGGAGAGTGACACTGAATGCGTAAGTGATGTAATATACATCACTTCCTGCATTCGGGGACCGGAGAGGAGATCAAAGGGAGATTGAGTACTGATCTACCTTTGATCTCCTGTGACAGAGTTGCCATCCCGGTCCCAGCCACACCGAGCACACGGGATCTCTGGACCGGCGGCGACAGAAGGGGAGGCGCACACCGGCACCTAATATAAGCGATTGGGCGTCTCTAGAGACACTCGATCGCTTGACTGTAAACAGCCATCGGTGGCTGTTTACATTTCTGACAGTTTCCCCACTAGTGTGCGTGCTGGGCGCCGCGCACAAGCGGGGGGCGGGGGAAGGACGTCTAAATACGCATTCCCGTTCCTATAAGGCTCCCGTTGGGCCGTTCAGGAACGGCCAATGGACGGGAGGTGGTTAAGGAGCTTACAATCTAAGGTAAGAACTTACCTGTGTCTGCGCCACTCGCTCCTGGCTGTAGAATCCAGCTTCCCCAAAGGCAGTGCAGGAAGAAGTGTGTGCGGGTGCATGCACACTCAATATCACCGGAGGGGAGAGGAGGAGTGACACAGTGTAAGTGAATGCACGCAGCCATGAGCATGCATGCAGGACAGACACCATGGGACACAGAAAGACATAGGAGTCTGCGCTGGATCAGGGACTGTTGGAAACGAGTGGAAGGAAGAAGATGTTTGCATCAAGAGGTATCACAGAAGGTAAGTACTTACAGCAGCATTGGGGGGGGGGGGGGGCTTTAATGTCACTTTAATCCACACCCCCATATGAGAGCACTAGGCATCTTAGCAGCCAAACACCAAGTCTATCACATGGAAAAAAGTGAAGTAGACTTCATGCTCTTCCATTCCCAGAGGTACTGGGTATAGTTCATTGCTCCAGATAACCAAGTGTGACAGAAGGGAAATTAAGTATATGCTGCTGACGAGGCCACCATTAAAGTGAAGTTGTTGCTTTGCCATAAATGGGGGGGTATAGGCAAATACAAGGGTTGCAGAAGACCTTTGGAGCTCATAGGTGTATTTTATAGGGAAAATATGTGTGGTTAAAATATCACTGTGGTTTTAAAGTGCATGGTTAAATAATGCATGAACAATGGAGTCTACATGCTGTAGTCACATACTGCCCTATTAGAGTACCTTTCTCATAGCTTTTATGCAACCTGTTATGTGCCAAGACACCTCTGTTAGAGAGCCTGCCTTGTGGTGTAGCTGCCATTTAGAAAGAATAACCTGAGAGAGCATGACATGACTAATGTATGATCTATACATACAGATGTATGATCTAAATATCTGTAGCTCCCATCTGAACACACTGATTGATATTAACCCTGTCATTATAAGTCTTGGACTGACTAATCCTACCCTGCATATCTAAGGTGGTGATTAGAAACTAATGAATGGATCAGTGGATCCCTTACACCTAAAATCAACCTGTGCTTTCCATGTCTGATGAAAATATCATTGTTGAAAGTGGAGTGAAGAAAACTGTGTCAAATCCTATTTTTTCCGTTATTGAAGAGTGTTTACTGATATAGATTGGAAGTCTCAACTAGGTGTCTGTGTGATGGACTTTCTACAAACTGGGTCTATGCAGCTCACAGATCGGTCTACAAAATCCTTAGTATGGAGCATTACAAGCCTTTTGGCTGATGGTTTATGATTGATTACTGCAATCATAGGTGAATCTATTGGATTCACTTTTCAAACGTGATGAATAGCAGGAAGTCCCATACATAACTCAGAATTAATCCATCCAGTGTGTTCTGACCATTCCCTGCGGTGGATCTTGGGGAAACCTTTCAGGAATGAGTGAATGCATGTGAGTGGCATGACAACGTTGTCAAATTTTAAGGTGTCTTTGGGATATGGTGCAATACATGCATGTTTATAAATTATATGTTACAGTAAATTAGTTTTCATTTTTCTACATATATGGTCTGAAGTAACTTCTTTGGTCCGCACACTGGACGGAGTTTGCGGACTCCCCTTTTTTCCTTTGGCGTGTTCGGTTACAGACCCATTATTACCTTTCAACACTATGTATGTTCCTGAGAGGGACTTTTGAATGCATAGGCCATCTTATGTGACCTGAAAGCAGGTCTACCCAGAAAGTAAGAGGCCATTAATGTATGGTTGAGGTATCCATCTGTGGATCAGAGCACATATAGGGAGTTTTTCAGTGGGGTGTTGTGTGTGAGCAGGAGAATTGTAAACACATAAGCAAATGTGGGTGGTTTAAAGATAAAAAAAAATTTGTTTTGTTTTGGAACCTCACAAGTGGACATTGGATATTGATTTATATTAGGACATTGCTGAGTTAACACTTGTTTGTCACCAACATATTAGACACCGGAATGCAGAGATTATAGGAACGCTTGTGTAAGTTATTATATTATTAAGTTGTTAGAATGTCCCAATTTTTGCACATTGTGGAATATTGAATACTGCTTAGTGACGAGCTGGACGCAGGGCTTAGTGACGCGCTGGACACAGGACCCACCTGAAAGTGACCCTGCAGAGCTGAAGGGGTCTCAGGTGGGCTGATCAAGGCTGCATCCCTCCCCTCCCTCCCTTTCTTCCTAGCTCCTCTTACCTGCACACATGGCTTCGTCTGCCGCCGGACAGGCCAGAAGCGACATCACGTCACTAACGTGACGTCACTTCTGGGCAGTCCGACCTCAGACGAGCAGCATCGCTGATGGGGCCCCAGCTTGTCTTGAAGCCGATGGAGCGGCAATGCTGGGGCCCTGCGCTGCTAGGCCCAGGCCTCCGCCTCCTCGCCCTTTACCATCGGCCGATAGTCATGCAAGGGACCTGGGCGGGCCCCCCAGGCTGTCCGGGCCCCTTACATTAGTATCGGCCTACCCCCCTGATGGCTGCCCTGCTCCCACTAACCATTAGGTTTGGGGCATTTTATACTCACACTGGTCACAGTCTGGCCCCTGTAAAGTGTGAAGGACAGTAAACTGTTTCTCTGTTTATAAAGTGTAAGGACCCCTGATTTACCGTATGAAAATAGTGCATAGGCTCTGTTTTTGTAGTTTGTACTGAACTCATACTATTTTTGTAATTTCTCCTTTGGTCACGGAGCATGATTTATTATTTCCAGGTTTACAAAGAAAAGAATTGTTCCTAATATATATTTCTGACAATGCTTTGCTTTCTTTCTTTATATAGCCCTTGCATTGGAAAAAATGGTTGTGCTTATGAATGCTACTCAGAAGTCAGAACTGCCTTATGAGCTCCCTAGTCAGTTCTTCTACAACCGCTGTGTAAGTTAAATGAGTGCAATTTTTACTGAATGCTTATTTGGAAATGTTCTACTGAGGAGGTGACGTAAGAAAGTATGACATAATGTCTGTTTGAAAGGGCTAGGTCTTTCTGATGGGCACAGGCTAAAAATAACACATATGAGGAAAAGATGAAGCACAACACTAAAAAAAAAAAAAAAAAAAGGCTGATTCATTACTATTGTAACAGAATGTGACAGGAGGTCAGACTAGCTTCTCCTGCTGAACATGGTGCAGCTTTATTGTTGAGTCCCCTGAATATTTATGTATGTCATTATTGTGGTTTTTTGTTGTTCCCATCATAGGCCTTCATTTTCTCCTCACATTGGTCATGCCTTAAACCCATATCTAATAAGTGAACATATTTAATAGGGTAGCCTGATGATATCACAACACAAATATTTTGTTTCCTTAGTTCATTACTTTTTTAAAAATTTTAGTGAGTCACAGCTAACAGGAATGTTGTCTGTGATCTCACATAGGGGCTTATTGGTGACCAATACTAGTCAGTAGTTTCCCCATTGTCTAAAACTATCCACACTGCAACAATAGGTAAAACTGGCCATGAATTAAGACAAATATGTTTGTATGCTACAGCAACTAGGCTATATGACTATGGATGCACCCCTTTTAAACTTTAGTAGCTACATTTTTGCTACTCTTATGCACCCAGCAACAGATATAATTTGATTCTTAATTAGACGTATGGATGAGCAAATGTGTCTAGATTTGGTTAGCGGGGTGTTCATTTAAACCTTTTTTGAAATCAGAAAGTTACAAACTTCTAACCAAACCCAATTGAAGTCTATAGGGGGGCTAAGCTTCAAAGTGAATTCTGGCAATTTTCAAGGCTAATAGGCAAGGAATTGTCAAAAAAGGGACATGGGGAGCTCAGCATGCAAGGAAAATGTGTAATCGATTTTTTACATTTTACATTATTGCTTGGCTTACATACAGTAGCAGCACCTAATTTGATTCATTACAACCTTTTTAGATAGTTTTGGCTGCAACACCTGATTTTTTAAATCCAGCAGTAATATGCCTGAATTAACCAGTGTATTTAGCAGCCACATCGGATGTAAAAGCTATATCATTTAATTAAAACAAAGCTAAAACTCTCAACTTTGTAACAATTGTCCAGGGAAAAAATTGTTTTATTGGAAAGTTTTTGATCTTCTTTTTCACTGTACCACACTGTAATGTTTTAAAAGTTTAACAAAATGTAAATAACACAAAAAAACCCACAAAAACACAAAGTGCACAAAAAGACTTCAAAACCACAACCATACTTTTTCCGAACCCCTTCTCATCCCTGTATCCCCATTTATTCCCAAAATACACCAAATATAGACTTCAGGTATGTGTTTGATAGAAACTGGCTAGCATCAGGAAAATACACAAACATTTGAATAGGAAGCAAATAATAAAGAGACAAGGCAGACCAGCAGAGGTAGCAGAAGCTGGAACTGGTAATGGTGGCAGTCCAACACAGGTATTAGGAGCTGGTAATGGTGGCAGCAGGCCAGGAGAGTTGGGAGGAGCTGGTAATGGTGGCAATGGCAGGCCAGGAGAGGTGGCAGGAGCTGTAATGGTGGCAGACCAGCACAGGTTGCAGGAGCTGGTAATGGTGCCAGCCCAGCAGAGCTGGCAGGAGCTGTTAATGGGGCCAGCAGTAGGCCAGGAAAGGTGTCAGGAGCTGGTAATGGTGACAGTGGTAGTTCAGAAGAGGTGGCAGGATTTGGTAATGATGGCAGCGGCTGGTAATGGTGGCAGGCATGCAGAAGTGGCAGATGCAGGCCAGAAAAGTGGCATGAGTTGGTAATGGTGACAGGCCAGCAGTGGTAAAGCAAAACAAACGACAAACGCACTCAACAATTTGTTACCAGTTGTACAGTAAGACAGCAGTGGTGGCACAAGCTAGTATACTCTCCTGGCTGAAATGGCCACACACTCATGGACTGATGCCAGGGTACCTATCCAAAAACTGCTGCACCACCAGGTTCAGGACACGTGCCAGGCAAAGTACATACCCTGTTTCCCCGAAAATAAGACCTACCCTGAAAGTAAGACCTAGTACTATTTTGCAAGATTCCTGTAATATAAGACCTACCCGAAAATAAGACCTAGTTGGGTGGTGGCATGTGAGGGGGAACTTGAAGAGCAGGAGAGATGGTATCCGCCTGCAGGGACATACTGTATTAAGGGGATGACAGGGGACTCCCTCCGGCCAGCGCAGTGACAGGGAGCACTCCAGTACCATACTTCACCAACTGCTGTCACCCTGAAGGCACTGCTTAATGTAATAGGTACTGTACTGTAATGTGTACCGGTAAATGGTACCGTACTTTACCGTGCTGTCCACTATCGGATGTCCCCACTGCTGCACCACTGTCCCTGATGGCAAAGGAAGCTGGCGCTGTAGAAAGCAAGACTTCGGTGTCGGAGGGAGCAGAACAGCATTAGCCAATACTTACTCTATAGCGCCAGTTACTGTGACAGGCAGAGTGATACCAGATAACTTTGGATTGTTGTACATTTTGTTGCACATTAAAAATGTGAGATGGTGTGGGGTCAGCCACCTCTCAGCCTGCCTGTATTTAGCGGCCAGAATCTTTTGCCCAGTATGACTCCTGCCCCCCAGCATACCAGCACCAAAACAGCATGCTGCTGGAGATGGCAGGGTGGGGTTAGGAGACTTATGGCAAGGGGCAAACTTATACTTGGCCCTACTCTGCGTTGCCCCATGCTTTTTTCCTTGCTTGTTGTGACGTAAGGTAAGCCTCTAAAACCCCTTGTGAGACTTCCCTCCTTATTGCTTGAGGCTGCTCCCACCAAGCTTAGTTTGTGCAGATTCATGTGTTTCCTTATACATGTGGTACCCGAATGACTGGTAGTTTTAGCATGGCTGATACCCTGCAGGCTGCAGACCACAACACTACTGTCAGCAGCAGATGTGTAAAACAAAGTCCCAGGCTGCAGAGTTCTGTGGCTTGACCCAGGGGATAGCAGTGGCCTGTATTCATGGGGCAGTGCAATCCAGATAAATAGAATAAATACATAAAATGTGTCCAGGACCTCTTTCCTAGGCATGTCATGTGCAATACATAAGTATTCTATGTTTATTTCCATGAAATTCTTTCAGTTTGACAGTAAAGGAGGAGATCTCAGATCGTATATTAAGGCAATCTGGCTATAATGCTAGCTATAAAGGAGGATTGGGAAACAGCAGAGTTGTTTGAGAGTTTGAATCCTCGTCTAGTCCTATTTTGGCTACAAAATGGGTGTAACTTTGGACATGTTTCTTTTCACGAGTGAGTGTGTTTATGCGTCTGCTTCCTGGAGTTGGGAGCCTTGGACTTTTTGAAGAGGAAATATAGTTTTATAAAGCCAGAAAGAAACTGAATATAGGATTTGATATCTGTTTAAGATATTTCATGTAAAAATAAGCCTTTGCTTTAGCCGTCACAATGTATATAACATTCCTTTTCTTTTGTCAGTAAATATTTTGGTGGGAGATAGCAACGCTGATGTAGAATTAAAAACAAAAGACTATGCAGTCTAGCAGCAAGACTATTGCTGGTAGGGAGTGTAAATTCATTTTGCCAAAAGAGTCAGCACAGCATTGCCCACCAAAAAGGAAACTACATTTTGGTAGTTTTTTTAATGTAAGCTTTTGGTTTCATTGTGAAGGGGAGGGGATTAAAGGCTGCTTAAAGCAGGCCTTCACTTCTACAAACATCTTCCACATCTATGTCTCATTGCCCCCTTCCTCTTCAACAATTGCAAAAATATTTTTTCTTATAATCATAAAAAGAACTTGAAGAGCAGGAGAGATGGTATCCGCCTGCAGGGACATACTGTATTAAGGGGATGACAGGGGACTCCCTCCGGCCAGCGCAGTGACAGGGAGCACTCCAGTACCATACTTCACCAACTGCTGTCACCCTGAAGGCACTGCTTAATGTAATAGGTACTGTACTGTAATGTGTACCGGTAAATGGTACCGTACTTTACCGTGCTGTCCACTATCGGATGTCCCCACTGCTGCACCACTGTCCCTGATGGCAAAGGAAGCTGGCGCTGTAGAAAGCAAGACTTCGGTGTCGGAGGGAGCAGAACAGCATTAGCCAATACTTACTCTATAGCGCCAGTTACTGTGACAGGCAGAGTGATACCAGATAACTTTGGATTGTTGTACATTTTGTTGCACATTAAAAATGTGAGATGGTGTGGGGTCAGCCACCTCTCAGCCTGCCTGTATTTAGCGGCCAGAATCTTTTGCCCAGTATGACTCCTGCCCCCCAGCATACCAGCACCAAAACAGCATGCTGCTGGAGATGGCAGGGTGGGGTTAGGAGACTTATGGCAAGGGGCAAACTTATACTTGGCCCTACTCTGCGTTGCCCCATGCTTTTTTCCTTGCTTGTTGTGACGTAAGGTAAGCCTCTAAAACCCCTTGTGAGACTTCCCTCCTTATTGCTTGAGGCTGCTCCCACCAAGCTTAGTTTGTGCAGATTCATGTGTTTCCTTATACATGTGGTACCCGAATGACTGGTAGTTTTAGCATGGCTGATACCCTGCAGGCTGCAGACCACAACACTACTGTCAGCAGCAGATGTGTAAAACAAAGTCCCAGGCTGCAGAGTTCTGTGGCTTGACCCAGGGGATAGCAGTGGCCTGTATTCATGGGGCAGTGCAATCCAGATAAATAGAATAAATACATAAAATGTGTCCAGGACCTCTTTCCTAGGCATGTCATGTGCAATACATAAGTATTCTATGTTTATTTCCATGAAATTCTTTCAGTTTGACAGTAAAGGAGGAGATCTCAGATCGTATATTAAGGCAATCTGGCTATAATGCTAGCTATAAAGGAGGATTGGGAAACAGCAGAGTTGTTTGAGAGTTTGAATCCTCGTCTAGTCCTATTTTGGCTACAAAATGGGTGTAACTTTGGACATGTTTCTTTTCACGAGTGAGTGTGTTTATGCGTCTGCTTCCTGGAGTTGGGAGCCTTGGACTTTTTGAAGAGGAAATATAGTTTTATAAAGCCAGAAAGAAACTGAATATAGGATTTGATATCTGTTTAAGATATTTCATGTAAAAATAAGCCTTTGCTTTAGCCGTCACAATGTATATAACATTCCTTTTCTTTTGTCAGTAAATATTTTGGTGGGAGATAGCAACGCTGATGTAGAATTAAAAACAAAAGACTATGCAGTCTAGCAGCAAGACTATTGCTGGTAGGGAGTGTAAATTCATTTTGCCAAAAGAGTCAGCACAGCATTGCCCACCAAAAAGGAAACTACATTTTGGTAGTTTTTTTAATGTAAGCTTTTGGTTTCATTGTGAAGGGGAGGGGATTAAAGGCTGCTTAAAGCAGGCCTTCACTTCTACAAACATCTTCCACATCTATGTCTCATTGCCCCCTTCCTCTTCAACAATTGCAAAAATATTTTTTCTTATAATCATAAAAACATTTTTTTGTTGTTCTCTTCCTGAATCCTCACCTAGGCAAGGATGACGTCGGTATGGCCTCTCGCAGCCCCGTCTATGTCAGACATCCCAGGAGGCAGTATTTTGCGATTTTCACATACTCCTGTGCATGTGCATACATGCCACGGCGAGTATCTGTCAGAGAGATCCCCAAGTCTACCCACGCATGCACAGACAAGTTGCAGGTTTTGCCAGGTCTGTAGGACCTGGCAGAGATTCGCAGCGTGTCTGCGCGATTTCTCCTTTCAAGAAGGCAACATAGGAGCAGAGACGTTTGGCTGCAAGAAAGACAGCGCTGAACTCTATGAACAGGTATGTTTTTCATCTTTAAAGAGGGACAGTTGTTAGGGATGTAAAATGTAATTTTGGGTGGGTAGGGGGAAGTTCCTCTTTAATACCTCCCTTTCTCTGCAATACAAGTCTATGTGAGAAGGTTTGTGATGAGGGGTGTGGTTGTTAGTCATATGTGTCAGCATTGGGCACTGAAGAGAAGTGCCAGAAGCAGCATTTTTTTCCCATGCTTTAAATTGTTTTTTAAAGCATTTCCTAGGAAAAATCTGTCATAATGTGTGGGGTACAAGATTATAAAAAGATGTGAGACTTCAGTTAAGCTTTAATGTATGCCCAATAAATAACAGTCCATCATAAATAATTTGTATGAGGTGGGAGCCTATTATGACTCTCATCAGATTTTCATTGTCATGTATTTGTAGCCCCCATCACCTTCTGTGATGTGGCTACTAGACATTTAGTGATGGCCAGGGCTGTAGTCAGCCTGGCTGGATTTATAGTGGCAATTATCTGGTTAATTCCAGTTGTCTAACATTGTCTGTACCCCCTGGGCAGAGTGTGACTCTGTCATATTGTGGGACAGCCATTGAGAGGCACTGTCGTGTATGTACAGTACAGCAGCCAATCAATGGGTTTCTCTCAACCAGTGGTGCATGCTGGGATTGGGTACATATACTGGAGGGATTTGTCATTTGCTCAGACCAGCCATGGAATAGGGCTGGGTGCTGTTCAGCCTGCCCCCCTAGGCTAGTTCTGAGGCCTGGGGGTGGGCATGGGCTGGTGTGAGGGAAAGGTTTCCCTGAGGCCTCCAACTTGGAGGAGGCCAGTGATGCTGATAGAGGAAGAGACTCAGGACCAATGCTGGCTCTTGAAGTACCCTGGAACTAAGAGAACTTCAGGAGTATGTTCGTTGTCTTTCCTGTTGAGGATCTGTATTCATCCTGCTTATCTGCCACTTCAGTTGCCATCCGCTGCTTCCCAAGTGGATCTACACTGATATCGCCAACAAAATCTGGTGAGTCTGGAGCTCTTGTCAGTTACCCTGGAAGCTTAGAATCCCCATACCCTCTCCCCCCAGTGAAGATGTTCAATAAAACTTTATTTTGCATTATATTACTGGAGTGGACATCAGTCTGTGGGCACCAGAAGAAGGGTGGGTAATGCTAATGGGTGGGCAGCTGAAGAATATACCCTTGACAGACTAGAGATGAACCAGGCATTCCAGCGGCCCCTTCTGGGGTGAGCGCTACATATCTATGATGGATGGGCTTCTATTTGGCATGTAATAAAAACTCATGCCTACCCCTGATGTATAGTCTACTGGGTGGGATTTATAAACTCTATAGATCTCTACAGAAGAGTTAGAGCAGGGGTCTCAAAGTACCGGCCCGTGGGCCAACTCCAGCCCGTGAGCCGGTACTATGTGGCCCGCAGCCAGCTGACAAGTCGGGCGGACTTGTCGGATGCAGACTGCAGAGCTGCTCCTGTCAGCTCCGGCCGGAGCTCTGTCAGTTCTGAGTTCCGGCCGAATGATGGATCATTAGTAAGGTCTGCACTAGACCTTACTAATCACCACTAGATAACCAGGGATGATGTGCCTCCTCCCTGCAAAGATGCAATCAGGTGAGGGGGCTTGGAAGGAAAGGAAGGGGGGGGGGAGTTTATTATGTGTGCTGGGAGCAGAGCCCCTCTGAGACCCGGCAAAGCCCCCCCACAGACCCTGCAGAGACCCCCTGACATGTGGTGGGCTTTGTAGACTGCAGAGCCCACAAAAGGGTATTGCACAGCCCACCTGAGACTCTTTGGTGGGCTGTGCAGAATCTATGATGAGATTGGTAACGTATATAGCAGCGGCCCCCACGAGACTAAACAAATTGTCCAGTGGCCCCCGACTAAATTGAGTTTGATAGATGAAAGTAGTCACTTGCACTCCATGATATTAAAGTCAATGCTGTTTTTTGACTGAGATAACACACATCTCCTTAGCGACGTTTCGAGACCATGCGGCCCTGTCCTCAGGCAAACAGAGACTCTACATGCATCCGTTGTCACCACCGCACCCACCCAGTTGGATTTGGGTTTTTGTCCGGTCAGGCGTGCGATGGGACAGGATGATTACGTTTTAAATTGAGTTTGAGACCCCTAAATTAGAGCATCTGTCAGAATTATATTAGTGTCGATGGGCTTTGGGCATGTGTCAATGGCATTAGTTTGACATCAGCTTCAGATACTTCTGAGAACATTCAGAATTTGACAGGTGTATATGACCTGCAGTGAACCTCGTTCTGACTTGCATTTGACCTGCTTCAAGTGTTTTTTTCATTCCTATAGACTTGTACGGGAATATAAAACCTGTTTGAGACGACAGTCAGTTGACACAGGACCTTACTGTCTGTTTATTCCTGTCATAGTGACAACATCCCCCTTCTTTCCTTTCTAAGAAAGTGGGGTAAAATCTCCCCAGTGCAGTCACAGCCACAAGTAATAACGTGTGAGAAGTATTCACTTCTACCCTAAACTTTTGGGTTGTTTTGACTGAGTTGGGCCTTAGGATACTTAGACAGACATCTCAACTCTCCCGGACGTTGCAGGAGTCTCCCGCTATGAGATAGCGGCTCCCCGATGCCCAGGAGAGAAACCTTTTTTCCCAGAAAGGTTTACTCTGCTCTATCTAGCAGTGTAAACCTTTCCCTGCTAAGCATTAGCCTCTTTGCTATCTGCCATTATCTCAGGGAGGTGCCCCCCGCCTGAAATGAGAATGGTACCTCCCTGAAATGACTTTTTCAGGTTGGGATGGAAGAGAGCCCCAGCATCTGGACTACATCAGGCCACAAACTGCCCCAAATATGAATACAGAAAACTTCTAGACTATTGGGGGAGCACTGTAACTCACAAGACTGTCAAGAATGCCACCATTATTAACTGACTAGAGTAACAGGCATTAGCACAATGATTAACCCACTGACTAGGCCTCTAGTAATGGGACTGTAATGAATCTGTTAGTTTAATAGAAAGTTGCACAATAATGAATTCAGTAGACTACAACAAATTGGTAACTTGCTTTACCCTTGTGCTTTTAGACAGTGGCAATACATTTTCACTAGTCTACTGAGGACAAGTATTTAAATTTTCTCTTACTGTAAAGGGTAGGGGCCCCTGAAACATTTGTTATTTCTAAGAAACTAATTACCCACCAGGAACAGGGTTGCCACCTTTTGTTCAAGCGAAACCCGAACATAGTCTAGCGACGTGCGGACAATTTTGTTGGGAGAACGAGTCGTTGCTTATTCATATGTAATAGAGCCACCCATTAATATGTAAATATCACAGTTGAGGGCCAGTAGCCCCTATCTTAATTTTGGTTGCCCCTGCCTGCCTGACAACTTGTGTCCGGGTTTCTGCTGCCATGAAAACCGGACACAGCATTCAAAACCGGGTGAATCCTGGACAGGTGGCAACCCTAACCAGGAATCCTAGGCAGAAATTTAAGGCCCGATGGATGTCCAGGGGTCCCAGGCCCAGCTCCATCCTTACCAGGGAGATCGCAAAATTTGACAAAGCTGTGCACCTGCCTGTCACTTCAGAAGGTTGTACTGGTAGGCAGCTGGTATCTAATGGGTCCATGCTAGTATAGACAATGGAGAGGCTTTCTTATCCTCATACTATCAATTTCAGTAGAAGGGATTGGGGGTAAAGTCTGGTACACGCCCGAGCCCATCCTTATTCAGCATCCACAAGAGCAGTGGCTGCTGAATACAGTTGTCAGAAGCAGGGATTCCTTTATTCATGCTGTTTAGCAAACAGCAGGAAAAAAGATGGAAAGCACACTGAGAATCCCGGAAGTTTTTCAAAGTGATGGACAGATAGAAGGCAGCACTCACTACATAAAAGGGATTTTTCCAGTAAGCTTTGATTGCATTATCAAACATTATCAAAATCAACTCTAGTATGTATTCCTATTACAATGTTGATGTTTTAAAATGATCGTATACACTGGGACTCTACAACTCCTTTAGTATATTGCGTGCTGAGTTTTAATAATCCCAACAGAAGTATTTGTTACAAAGGTCATGCTACAAATTTAACATAAAGTATATTTGTCGTGTGGGTAGTTAGAAAATTAGAAATAGGGAATCATTAGAAATATTGTTTACGAATTAAATATGTTTGATTTGTTCATCCCCTCTTATAGAGCAATGAAAGCTTAGCTCTTGTAGCACAGGCAGATGACCGAGTGTGTTGCTTTCCTTAGACTGTCATAGTAACAGGGGTGGAGTAAAGCAATTTGAAAAGCAAAACAGGCGCACCACAACATGCTGGCAAATGGCCTTCATGAAACCATAAAATATAGGAGGCATAATATAGAACAACCCACTGCATTTGCATGAAAACAAAAGCATCTTCTGCTAGGAAGCTGACACAGCCAGGATTACACAGGTATAAAAATCTAACTAGGCTACACACTAAAGTACATTTATGGAATGTATAAACATATAGCACAAAGACAAAAAAACACTTAATCTTGTCTTTTGCAGTTTCCCCTATATTATTGAGCATACATTACTTTTGTAAGTAGTTTATAATGAATTGCCTCTATCTCTATATCACTGTCTGTACCAGAAGGCACAGGGCAGACGGTAGGAACCAGATGGGGGCAGGTAGGTATCCTTTCCAAATGCTCTAACCTACTATCAGTAGGACGACAGCTGCCCTAGCTGAAGGAAAAGGGGAGCATGAGTAAGGGCTTATCCACACAGGCAGGGTAAAAAAAAACACAAGTTCAGATCTGTACAGCGTACATTTTTTTCGACGGATATAAGCACAGCCGTTTTCTATATTATGGGCCCATGCATGTGTTGTGCTTAGTAATGTGCTTAGTGATGTTGTGCTGGGTTCAGCTGCATAAAATCAAAGTAGAAAGTTCTGCACCCACAGTTAATATTATTTTTGAGTAATTAACACATGAACGCATGTAAACGCATGTACATGCATACATGTTGGGATTGAAAACCGAGCAAGAGAAATAGAAGAATTTTACAGATGTGAACATTTTTCGGACATCAGACGTTTCACACATCTAAATATGTGTAAATGATAGCACTTTATAGATTATAACATGCATTTTTTTTACACAGCATCTTTATGATAACTTTTTGCCAGCAAGATCCTGTGTAGATATTGCTATTTTATGATGCCTAGGTGAATGAGCCCTCCAGGCTCTCCTGGCACAATTACAAACAATGTAATCATGTCTGGTATATATGAAGTGACACTAAACTCAGGAGTTAAATCTTAAAAGTGCATTCAAGTATCTTAAAGGAGAACTATGGGGCAACCTTTTTTCCCATAGTTCTCCTCAGGGTCATAGGAGGACATATAATGTGTCCTCCCGTGACCCAACCAAAACAAATGGCAAACGCACTCATCGATTTGTTACCAGCTTTACAGCAAGGTGCACATGGAAGGGCTTTAAACAGTAATAGCAAAAAGTTTCCCAGCACACTCACAAGCCAGCATGAAAAAAAAAACTTGTCTCACCGCTGAGGTTAAAAAGGTTTTAGGTCATGTGACCCAAAACTCAGCAAATAACGGGCTATTGCCCGCTATGTGCTGAAAGCACCGCAGCCAGGACGGATCCTGACAATACTGTCAAGATCCACCCAGCTGACTGATTGACAGCTGGCTCTGCCACTCTAGAGGCAGAGCCAGCTATGCCCGCCTCCTCCCCTGTGCGTCCCTCCAGTCAGCGCTGGAGGATCGGAGCGGGGAGGGGGGGAATCCCTGTGGGGAGCCGTGACTGACAGCCACTGCTCTCTGCAGGCAGATGATCGGGAAGTGAGCGGATCGGCGGTATGTTTTCGCATACTTCCCAATCAATAGAGCCATTGTGTGACAGTTTTAATGTCATACGTTGTCTCTAATTCACTCCCAATAGTTCACCTTTAACTATTAAAGTGACATTAAACCCTCAGATTTTTTAACATAAACCAATAATGTAATGTGTACCTGCCTTACTGTAATCCATGGTTGTTTCCCTTCTCTTTGCTGCTCTTCCTTTTAAATCCTCATGTCTTCTCATGCTTGGGGAGAACTTCCCTTTGCAGCTCAGGGCCTCTTCCTGTAGTGCTGGCTCAGGTTGCAAACCTATACACAGACACCATGTATCCATTCCAGAGACAAGGCAGTCTGCTGCAAAACAGAAGTTCTGCCCAGCATGAGAACAGATACAGATTTAAAAGGAAGAGCAGCAAAGAGAAGGGAAACAACCATGGATTACAGTAAGGCACACATTACAGTATTGTTTTATGTTAAAAAATCTGAGGGTTTAATGTCACCTTAAGTGATTTGAGTGATTTGAAACTGTCCCACGTCGGCTCAATAGATCGGGAAGTGAGCAAACACATACTGTCGCTCGCTCACTTCTCGATCCTGTCCCTGCAGAGAGCCGTGACTGTCACTCACGGCTCCCTGCAGGGATTCCCCCGCTCCTATCCTCCAGCGCTGACTGGATGAATGAATGGGGGAGAGGGCGGGTACAGCTGGCTCTGCCTCTAGATAGATATGATACTGTGTCATGTGTCATAGGTTTGCATGCAAAACTCATATTAAGATTGCACCTTGGGGACGTTTGCAATGATAAGCATAGAGTCATGGAATTCATACCATACAGCTTGCACACTAGTGTAGCTGCATGAATATGAAAGTGTTGTTATTCATGATCTCTCCAAATATTATAATAATGAAACCACATTATAATCAGACAGGAAAATGTTCTTATGTCAAAGCCATTTATATTTGATCTTTAACCGAATGTAACCCGGGCCCCTTCAAATTGAAACTGTTACTTCAAAGTGCATAATAACACGGGTCACCTAACTAATGATGTCCAAAGGATGAAGTGGTTTGGTGACTAATTGGCTGCTCATTCGTTTAGGGAGGATTCCGAGACTTCCTGTTCAGGGTGACTCACATCTTGAATCCTTCTAGTTTAAGTCACTGGCCTACACATTCTTTTTCAGTAACCTAAGTGACAACTGGCAAACATTGTCAGAGTATGTGAAATGCCACATACGATGTATGAAATAGTATGTATTAGCTTCATAGAAGTAATAAACAGGATGCGAAAAATGCTCTAGACATTAAAATATTAACTATTTCTAATAAACATCAAAATTCCGTTTTTTTAAAGATATAGCAGTACCTAGAACTAGATCTTAGATACTAAGAATCTAAACATGTTTCAAATTCTTTGCACAGAACCATGCACATATCTAAGGATCAAAAATGCCTGAGAATGTGGAAGGGGCAGCTGGTTTGGAAATGTGAAAAATGGTGGGGGTAGCCAATGTAAGCAAATAAGTGAGAAGGGCTTAAATGATAGGTCCAGAGTCTACAATAAAGAGATCCCCCTGAGGAACCCTCCTCCCCCCTTTCCAGTCAAAGCATTGTCACCCTCCTCCCCCATCCCCAGCAGAGAGCTCCTCATAGGAAACCCCCTTCACAACACCTCCCCTCTCCAGCAGAGAGTTCCTCCTCAGGACACCCCCCTCCTTCCTCACACCTGAGTCATTACCAGGGATAAGTCTGTGAAGGTTCTCATTCATCCAGGTCATGGTATATCTGTAAAAAAAAAAAAAAATCAAGGCAACTGGACTTGCTGCATTTTTCTTGAAGACGTTTCACTGATCATCCAACCAGCTTTCTCAGTTCAGAAGGACTTGTACAAAAATTCTCTGGGAATAAATATGGTGAATGTCCAATGCACATAATCTGCTAGTCACAACCAGGTGTTGATTGCATTTGCATAATTGGAGCTAGGAGGTGTTAATAACCTGCCCAGAGAGGTGTTAAAACATACAGACATACAATGAGACATCTATTGTCTCCCACATACAATGCTATTTTAACACCTCTTTTGGACCAACATTCACCATATTTATTCCCAGAGAATTGTTGTACAAGTCATTCTGAATTGAGAAAGCCGGTTGGATGACCAGTGAAATGTCTTCAAGAAAAATACAGCAAGTCCAGTTGCCTTGACTTATTTTTTACAGATATACTAGGGATAAGGATCTGGGTGGTAGGTGTCACCACTAGGATAGTAAGATATTAGTAAATAGAAATGCATTACACCACCAAGTCAGTTGTACAATTTGTTTCGGCCTTATTAGTGTTTGACATAGGGTGTTCGACAACAGAAAACAAAGTTTAAAATACTCACCATAAATGCCCTGCCCCTTAATTTTAACAAAACCCCCATCCTGACCCTAACACCTAACCCCCACCACATTTAATTAATTGTAACCCTAACCTAAAATCTAACCCCTAACACTAACCTTACCTCCTAGAATTCTGGACTTCCTTATCAGGTGGCAATACACACCCCACTAACCCTAAAGTCAAAACCCACTGCTTCATGACATTATGTTCATTTAGAGGTAATTTTATCTGAACTCAAATCTCCTCGCTTACTGTTGCTATAACTAACCAAGAAATAAATAAATATCAGTCTGTTATCTGATAGAAGAAGTAGCAGTATACATTGTAAACGTCCCCATGTTTCTTCTAGTAAGTAAGGAGTAATTACTGGATGCTTTATAAGAATCTTTACTTTTTTGCCATGTGTATTAAATTAGTTTATGGCACCCGCCAACTGCCAGCTGTCAATCAGCTGCAGAGCAGACCTGATGGGGAGCTTAGTTCTCTGAACTGTTAGCGTCACTGGTTGTTAAGGATGCTGATGGCTTTCACTGACAGCTTCCATTAAAACCATGGACACCCACTGTCAGTGAGCGGAGCCTGATGGGGAATTCAGAGAACTGGGTTCCCCATCAGGTCTGCTGTGATACTGATTGACAGCAGGGAGTTGGCGGGTGTCATAGCCAATAGCAGGCTTGTGATGGTATGTTAATGAGAGGAAGCTCAGTCTGACCCTTAGTCTGACACTCTAGTTTCACTCTCAAACTGCTCAGAGTAGATTGGAATCTGCAGGAGGGCCTTCACCAAAGAAACAGCTAAAAGGTTACAAATATGTTTTTAAAAAGTATTTTTTTGTATGCTTTCTTATGGTAAGCTTGGTCTCCGATTTGTTCTGCTTATTTGCCCTTTACTGCTTATTGCCTGCTTTATTGTCTATAAAGTTTATCAGTAAATACGATATCATTGCTTTATAATATGGTAATCACCCAGGCGCAACCCCCTTCATTTTTTGCGTAAGTTACCTTTAGAGTCTTTGTGTGCCCTTGAAGAGATGACTCATTATAATTATAGAGAAAGTCAATAGATAACTTTTCAGTTGAAACAATAACCAGCTACACCGTCAGTTTATTTGTATCACTAACTAAATGTACTACTTGCTGTGTCTCTGGTATCAAAAGAGTAAAAATCAGCCTTCACTCATTGAATACTCAATAGATACTCACTAGATACTCATTAGTTATAGAATATCTGTCCGCCCTAGGCAGAAGATCAGCCTAAAGTAAGATCTTGATGAACTGGGCGAAATTCACACAGCGGATGCCCCTTTTGGGACATTTCTGCCCGGCATTCCTTGATTAGATGATCGAAGGACCCGTTTGGAAAATCCCGTTTGCCAGCGGCGTTAGCACCCACAGGGTGGCTCCGGTCCCAGCAGTACTCCGGTCCTGTCACACTAAGGCCCCATTCACACTGAGCGATTTATCGAGCGATTTTTGCAGCGATATCGCTCATATTTCCACGCGGTATCGCTCTATGTAGCTTCTCCAATCCATTTCAATGGAGCTGTTCACATCTCGTCGCTCAATATCGCCTGTAGCTCCTACATTACCCTTATTTCGAGCGATTTCGAGTGCTTTTGCTCCTGATTGCATACAGCCCAATAGGAAAAAGTCGCGCAACAAGTTGCTCAATATCGCTCATATAAAATCGCGCGCTTTTCATGTTGCTCAGTGTGAATGGGGCCTAACCTGTGCCTCCTCCCTCTACCAATTAGCCGCACAGCGGGTCCAGTCAATCCGAGGCTGACATATTGAGGGAGACACTCCTCCTTCCCCCCCTCCTCACTCACTGACCCTCAGCACCCTGGCAGTGCTGTTAACCAGCTGTCTGCCGCACACCGGCTCATACAGTCTGCCATTATCCCCTGTCTCACTGACACAGATCAGAGACCAGCCATCACCAGCACTCCTTACAATGTCTCTCTCCCCTTCACGTGCTCAGCACTTGCCCTATTAGCGGCGTTTAGAACCCGCAGGGTGTCCATCTGCCCTACCAAGTAACTTTGAACATAGCAGTGTCATCCCTGGATCGTGATTAACACAAAACATCTCCCAACCACCTCAAACGAAACCATCATCAACATAACTGACCAAACAGAATATATAGTTTACTTACTCTGACCAGGATCTCCACATCATGAGATCCAAGAACCTTCGTCGCTGATGTTGCAACATTACTTACTTAATGGTATGTCTATGTATTCACACCTGTCAATTATCCGCATTGAATTTACTCACCTACCCATTTATTTATTTTGGCCAACACGCTGACACCTCTGATATCCGATCGGAAGTGCTGACACACAGCATCATCTTCCTGGAATCGTCCCTCCAAAGTCTCCATTAACTCACCCAGACATGAGTATTACATTTGGAATCTCTATCCAATCCTTAATCACTTCCCTACGTATCCACACTAGGTTGCTAGCGCTTCTCGACCCCCTCACCTTGTTGTTATCTTAACGCAAACGTCGGATACCCCGGTACGT
>NW_017307571.1:485178-488644 GCF_000935625.1 Nanorana parkeri
GAGCGCTCATTCCCTGGACTTTTTTTTCTAACTTTTACCTACGTTCTCTTTGCTGGCAGCGAGCAAAATAGATGTTGGCTAAATGCCGGCGACACTTTTACGAGTACAGCAACCAATGTAGCAGATCCATGGCTCATGCTCTCCATCAACCTAAAACCTTTGATCCGGTTATGACATCGCTGTCAGGTTCCCTGTTGCACCTCTCTTCGGATATCGCAGAGAACTTTGGTGCTTACTATTGCTCTCTCTATAACCTCCCGGACCCACGCTCTGCAGAGATGGTCTTGCAGCGACTCTCCCGTATACGAGCATATTTATCTTCCTCTGGCTTACCCGCCCTGCCCAACGAGGTTGTTGACATACTGGAACGTCCGATCACGGAACTAGAATTGGAGGGTGCTTTGAAGCAGACAAACTCAGGTAAGGCCCCTGGCCCCGACGGTTTTACTTTGATGTATTATAAACAATATGACCCCATTCTTAACTCCCATTTTGTCTGAGCCCTTAATTCAGTCTGGGATATGCGTGAGTTGCCTGCTGATTCTCTCTCTGCCCATATGGCGGTAATTCTAAAACTGGGAAAGGATTCCATGGTGTGTCGGAGTTACCGTCCCGTTGCCCTCCTGAATGTCGACACCAAATTGTTCTCCAAAATGTTATCGACGCGCCTCCTCCCTTATGTTAGAGACATAATACGTCCCGATCAAGCTGGTTTCATTCCATCCCGTGAGGCTAGGGATAACACCACCTGCACCTTGAATCTCATCCACTCTGCCCAGTTATAGGCGACCCCAGCCTTTTTATTATCTACAGATGCGGACAAGGCCTTTGACAGGGTAGACTGGTCCTTTATGAGTCTTACCTTAGAACACCTGGGTTTGGGCCCGCACATGTTATCCTGGGTGATGTCCCTATATTCTCGACCTTCGGCCAGGGTTCAGCTCAATGGGTCGCTGTCAGAAGCATTTTCCATCTCCAACAGACTCCGTCAGGGGTGCCCGCTGCCCCCCCTGATTTTTGTCCTCACCTTGGAGCCTTTACTCCGGACGATCCAGTCCAATCCAAACATTAAGGGTCTGGAGGTGGATGCTCAATGCCATAAGGTGGCTGCGTACTCAGACGACCTGCTCTTCTTGATGTCACTGGACGTGTCTGTACCGAATCTGCAAGCTGAATTGGCTCGATATGGTGAATTATCGAACTTTCATGTCAATGTCCAAAAGTCGTAGGCCCTGAACCTCACTTGACTTACCTTTCATGTGCAGCGCCTCTTCATCAATTTCCCATTTACGTGGTCCATAAACTCACTTAAATACCTGAGCATTAAGCTCCCGCGTGACCTGGCCTCCACCTATTCTCTGAATTTTCTCCCCCTACTCCAGAGGTTGAAATTGGACCTCCAGGACTGGTTGTGTCTGGCATTCTGGGGGATGGGTAGGTGTAATGTCATAATGTCTTGTATAGACTGCTCTATCCCATCCAAGCGCTACCCATCTCGGTTCTAAGAGGATTTTTTACTTCTGTCCAATCTTTGATCTTGAAATTTGTGTAGGTATCTAAACCGGCCAGAATACGGCACTCCATCCTGGACTTTCCAAACGATGTGGGGGACTGTCTCTCCCTGCAGTTCATTACTACTATATGGCTGCTCATCTAGCGCGCATCCTTGATTGGTGTTGCCATGTTACCCAGAAACCATGGGTGCCCCTTGAACAGTCTTTTTCTCTGGTGGAATATGCCTCCTCAGGTCACTTTCACATACCCTTTCCTTGCTTGCTCCTGATTTTGACTTATACTTATACTTACCTTTGCCATTCCTCGACGGTTGGGAACGGGATCTGGAGGTTTCCTTCTCGCCCATGGAGAAATCTAGACTGCTGTTACTGGCATTGAAGTCTTCCATCTGCAATAGATATCAGTAATCGGGATACAAAATCCTCACCAAATGGTACTGCACTCCCCAGGTGTTGCACAAAATCTTCCCTGATGCTAGTGACTGCTGATGGTGGTGTGGTTCCTCCCCTGCAGGCATGCTACACATTTTCTGGTCTTGCGCATCCCTACAGTCATTCTGGTCTCAGGTCCATACCATCACATAAAAATTCACAGATCCCCAAAACTCCCTCCTTTTTTCTTCTCCACCGCAATTCACATTCCCTGAAGAGATATAGACACTTGGTTATAATTCACCTTGTTAATGCTGCCCGAGCATGCATTCCTGCTCTCTGGAAACAGGCTTCTCCTCCCACCATTCAGCTCTGGTTTAGCGAAATTCAGGATATCAGACACGTGGAAGATCTCACCAGTTCTCTCAAGGCAACGGTGGCCCTTTTTTGCGATACGTGGTTCTGGTGGGATGAGTTTGCCTCTTCTCAGGAATACATGAGTCTGCTGGAGTAAGGTTTCCATGGCGGTTCTCTTCTCTCCTCATTCTTTCTCTTTCTTTTCTCATTTCCTCTTCCTTTCGTTCTGTTTTTTGGAGCACATTATAGGACCCGGGTACCTACCTGCTGTGTCGTCCTATTTTCCAAAAAACTGAGGATTCATGGGAGGGGTTATGAGGGTTCTCACATCTCTGACTAGTGTCCACTCACCTAATGATACTTGCATAATACCCAGCCATCTCTGAATCTGCCTGTGTGCTGTAATGCAGTGCTCCCCAACCTTTTTATCGCCGCGGACCGGTCAACGTTTAATAATTTTACCGTGGCCCGCTGAGGGGGGGGGACCGGGGGTTGGGGACCACTGCTGTAATGCACTCCAAAGAAACTGATTTTACTGGTAAGTAAAAAAAAAATCTGATTTTAGTCAGTGAGATCAGTTTTATTAAAAGATTGCTATATGGCAACTTTGAATTAAAGAGATGCGTATCTCCATGTTCCTTTAACAAGCAGTTCAGAAATGAATTCACTTAGTGTTGAAGTTGGGAAAAGAAGTCAAACATTTCGAGTTAAGAGCTTTTCAATTTGGACTCAATAATTTTCTCCAATGTGGTGGGAAAAGCCCTTTGTGACTTCATCAGATCACATGTGTTCCATAACTAGACGATCTACTGCTTGTCACCTAGTCTTGGCAACCATTAAAGCTAAATATTAATTAATATTTGCAGTGTTATTCCCCTTATGATTCTTTCTGAACATTCACCCTGTGTGAATAAATGCAAAACAAGCGTTCTTGGATATATTTTCATTTCACTTTGACTCTATGTAGTGTAATATGGCATTTTGCCCACTAGATGGATTTGAGGATTATAGTAAATTAGTATTTATTTCTTATGCTGCTCTGCTCCATCTAGTGGTCATAACACTACATATGGTCATTTCATATATTTGACTTAAAGGGGTTCTAAACCCTCCGTTTTTTTTCCTATATCTACTGCTAGCAAGCAGTAGATATAGGCAAGAAGTTTAAAAAAACAAAACCCACTTGAACTAGTTTTAAACTTACCTCGTTATCGCTGCTCGCT
>NW_017307572.1:0-732 GCF_000935625.1 Nanorana parkeri
GCGGAGACGCCTGTGGTGAAGCATGTAGTTCTTCGCGAGGATCATGCTCTGCTCATCTGTGAACCGCTGAACCTGGGTGGCAGACAGTCCTGAAGATCCCTCCCCTGGGCTATTGGGAGGGAGCTGGGAGGATGAGCTACTGGTCTGCCCCCCAGAGCCAGCTGGTCGACTGGAGGAGCCAGCCTGTGACCTCCCTGCTGGTGCTGGTGCTGGTGCTAGTGGTGGTGATGGGGATCGTGGGGAACGGGATCGGGATGGGGATTGGGATTGTGATTGGGTATGTTGTCGTCGTCCTCGTCCTCGTTGTGTGGATGGCCTGGGGGGAGCATTTTTCTTTTTGGGAGCCATGCTTGTTTTGGGTGTAGAAGTTAGGCCAGTATTTGTAGGGACTGTGCTGATGAGTGAATTAGAAAAATGAGAGTGGCCAGATAATTGCGCGCGCGCCCGCGCATAGCGCCCGTGCGCGCGCATTGTGCGCGCAACGCGCGCGCACATTGCGCCTATAAAACATTTCAAGGAAAATCCATGGCAAAAAAGGAAGATGGAGTTCAGCCAAGAATTTAGACAATGTTTTTTGGCAGCCATCATGCTGGGACTGGCTGTGCTCATGGAGGAGCAGGAGCAGGAGCAGATTGTGCTACAGCAGCAGCAACAGGAGTTGATCGGACAAGAGGAGGTGATTGGCCTGCAGCAAGAGGACCAAATTGGGCTGCACCAAGAGGAGCAGCAGCA
>NW_017307572.1:4724-15438 GCF_000935625.1 Nanorana parkeri
GGGCGGAGCCAGCCGTGACGTCACGGCTGGCTCCGCCCATCTGGAGACATTACCATCAGCAATGACATTCTAGAGACATTGCTGATGGTAATGTCTCTAATGTCTTCCGCGGGAGGCGGAAATTGAATACATTTTTAAGAATGCCAGAGTTCAGCTTAAAGAAAACCACTAAGCTAAATCATGCATAATAAGAAAGTGCAAATATGTTCAGACACTCAAAAAATAGAAGAGTTTGCTTTTAAATAAAATATGTGCACTGAAAGACCTTATGAGGATATAGATACATGTGTTTAACCAGCTGTGTCGGAGGTATTTGGAGTGGAACATCGTTTCATAATATTTGTAATGTCTTATCCTTAAAACAAATTACTATGGTAGACAACACAATTTTGCAGCAAGGCATGTTTAACATATGAATTTGCTCATGGGAAGAAATTTAACACTTTTTTTGACCTTACACAGCCCTTTCTCAACTGCTAGCTATTTTAGAAGCTTTTATATATGTTACTCTATCGCTGTCAAAGTCATTGTTTTGAAACTTAATAAATATACTGTATTTTCAAATTTTTATCATTTTCCCACGGTATTATATACACATATATGTCAAGTTTTCAATCCAATTTGGACAGATGGTATTGATAATAAAAACACCTGTCCTGTCTTACATGTAAGCATTGATAATGCCTTCCCGCTGGCAGAGTCAACAACTGTTAATTGTTAAAGTTAATTATTATATATCAAGCAATTGTGTAATTGTAATAACATATATTTCTTAGGTATAATGACATAGCTATACTAATAAATTCCAGTTTTAAATATTTTTAAATAACCAAATGTTACTGCCTGTGTCTGTGAAGGTTCTCATTTATCCAGTTCATCATGGACAGCTTGTCTGGACAGCAAGTCCAGTTGCCTTGACTTATTTTTTACAGATACAAATGATATAAAGAAAAAAAGGAGCGTTGTATATACTGTTGTATGAAACATTGCTTGTTAATATTAGGCAAGATGGTAGGATAATTAAAGTGGCACAAGACAGGGTTGTCTCTTTTTCACCTGGCAGGCATCTCATCTGACACTTGCTACTACTGACTCTCAAACAGTGTAAATCTGCATCTCTGTGTTTCTATAGGTAAAGATTTAGCAATGGACAAGTAGAGCATTGCAGAGGGGCTTTATACTAGGTAAGTCAGTTTTATGCTGCCGTAGATACCAAACGTAAAAGTTGGACATTTTTGAACTCACATTGTTGTAAGAAGGAAGGAAGCCTGCAGGAGTGATGAAGATAAGTATTTATATGTATTCCTTTCCCACACTAGTAGAAGCATTTAACCCATGCAGGTGGGGAGGGGGGGTCCCGCTATATAGGAATGTAATTGTTTCTTCTACAATTTTATTACACACAGCAACAGCGACCCAATCTGAGTAATTAGAAATTAATAGACAGCACTTTTAAAGCACTGTCAAATTGGCTAGCAGCAGTACAGTTTTAATTAGGATGAAATGCACTACTAGATAAAGAGTACAGACAGATGTTTTACTACATCTGTGGACAAGAGACTACAGATGACACATCAGTGTGAAACTTGTCACCAGCAGATCAATTGTAAATACCAAGTCTAAGCCCGAATTTAATAAAGACGAGGACCACAGGTTGGGGCTTTACTACAAGAATTAGGATTCGGCAATGTTAAATTAGGCAGCAGCAGGGCAGTGTTAATAAGAGACAATAGGCCTAACCAGTGTATGCTTAACTTTTATTTTATGTATGGGGATAGGGAGGTCACTGTCAGTCACTGCTCCCCGCAGGGATTCCCTCCTCCCCTCTCTGACTGGAGGGACGGATGGGGGAGGGAGTGGGCACAGCTGGCTCTAGAGAGGCAGGGCCAGCTGTCAATCAGCCAGCAGGGTGGATCTCAACAGTATTGACAGGATCCATCCCGGCTGCGGAGCAGCCCTGTGCTCTCAGCATATAACGGGCAAAAGCCCGCTATATACTGAGTTTTGGGTCACCGGGGGACATCAATATATGTCCTCCGGTGACACTGAAGAGAATTATGTGCCCCATAAAGAAAAAGGTTGCCCCATAGTTCTCCTTTAAATGTGAAAGTGTTTGGCAAACATAAGAAAACTGCATTTGAAAACACATAACCATTTCAGGAGTTCCAAATTCCTGTCCGCTCCTGTAAAGTTTATTTTGAAGAAATATTAAATAAGTCACGTGATCATCTGTGTTAAAGAGTAATTCCACTTTCCCAGGTGAATTAGGGGAAATGGAATTACCCCCTCCAATCTGGCCCCCATTCCCCCCACTATATTTACCTTTGGCCGAACAATCCTTCCCCTCCTCTGGTGCCGGTGTACTACTCGTACTCCATACACGGCAGCACAGCCCTGCACTATGTATTCGCTCGCAAATGGCAAGCACTCGCTGATCAGCGCAGTCACCTGACCATGCTCAGCAATGAAGAGAAGCACTTCTTAGCAAACATAATTGCAGGAGATTGATCTTTCAGCCTTTCTATGACTGCAAATGTCATGTGCAGCAGTTCACATTCAAAGTATGAGATGGTTCACACCATAGCATTGCTCTAGGCATGGTACCTATGCATTTAGTGCACTCTGTTGCATAGTGCAATGCACCACATACTATCGCACATTGCAAATTATAATACAGTCACAGACAATATAGTACAATATAATACAGTCACAGTACAGGTGAAACTCGAATAATTAGAATATCGTGCAAAGTTCATTTATTTCACTAATGCAACTTAAAATGTGAAACTTATATATAAGATAGACTCATTACATGCAAAGCAAGATAATTCAAGCCGTGATTTGTCATAATTGTGATGATTATGCTTACAGCTCATGAAAACCCCAAGAACCACAAATCAACAACCTCAAAAAAGTAGATTATTACATGCAATCAATAAAACAAGGATTGTGCATCGAACAATATCGGACCTCTGAAAAGTACAAGCATGCATATGTACTCAGTACTTGGTTTGGGCCCCTTTTGCAGCACTTACTGCAATTACTTTTGCACGATATTCTAATTATTCGAGTTTCACCTGTATAAGACCAGGATTTCCAAATATTAGAAGATATTCTGCCTCACATCCACTATCTCAGTAAAATAGATCTAACCTGTGTAATTATACCTTGAAGTACAACAATACCCTCTGCCGCCTCTTATGGGAGTGCAAAATGGCAAGTAGCAAGCAGGATTCTAAGTGTCATGGCGCACGGAGGCGTCACTGACCTCTGCATCGTTCACTCTGTCCCTCATCTGGCAGCCGCAGTGTGCAGAGATACCGCTCTCCAGATCTCCTGGGACTACAGACATGTTCCCAGTGTTTCTCTGCTGTGGCTGTGCCTCGGAAGCACAGTTCTGTGCATCGCCGTGCATGCGTTTCAGGAGCTGCACTCCCTTGGTGGTGTCACATGCGTTGATTCCTGGTGTGACGTCTATAAGCCCCAATAGAGACCTAGCATGCACAGCAACTGACAAGATGCAAAAACTCACTTCCTCCCAAGGAACACATGCCTTCAACAAGGACCACACATGGCTTTGGAAGCAAGAACTATAACCACTAAAGAGACACAGGGTAATGATACTGATATAAGGAGCCACCAGAGACAAAGCCAATCCAGGGGCTGGAGGTGTGTGGTCAGGTTCGGTAAGTCAGAGCTGGCTAGGCTAGTTCTGCAGCCAGCAAGACACAGAGAAACAGGATAATTAACCCACACCAGGTAGTGCTGCAGCCAGCAATGCAGGCTGCCTGAACAACACAGGCTGCCTGACAGATGTGATGCACTCCCCTTCCTCTCAAGTGACAACACTGGTGTTTAGTGACTGGCCCAATGCTGTCACATCAGGACAGGGAGAGTCCTCATCCTTGTGTGAACTCTGACTGTGTTGAGCAGTTAGATCCAAATAGTTAACAGCAAATGCTGTCAAAATATCTTGGAAATAATTAACTAGTCAGTTCGCTGTACCCAAAACAATTTATTAGTGTGCTCCAAAGATTGTTCACAAGCATATTATGGTTCCCATATGCTAGATATATGTAATGGGACCAAGAGGTTTTATAATTCTTTGATGTTGTCAGATTCAATTTGCTTAAAATTTTAAACATTAAGTAAATAAATTAGTGCCTGAATTATGCCACAGACGCCAGCAGCATTTTTAATTTCCATCTCCGTAGATGGAACAAGGAAAAGAAGATTAAAACTGCCTCTGAGTTATCTTTCCCTGAGGTTCTCATTATATCTCTGCACAAACTCTTTTCCTAGCACTATTTTTCTCAAATAAATCTAGTTGCAATATAAACTCAGAAATGACTCCATAACTTTCCACAAAAGTTAATTTATACACCCATTAATGGGAACCATTACTGAAGTAGGTGCAATGCATTTATTAACAACATTATTTTGGCAGGGATGTATACACAAATGTAAAATTATATGACAAGCTGGACTTTTGTTTAGGAATCATCTATTATAGTTTGAAGAACACATTGGCTTCCTGAAACCATGAACCATAATGTGTTTGGCCTATTTGTCCGCGAAAAAATATTACTCAACAAAAACATAATCAAAGACAACTCTGAAGAGAAGATATTGCAATAGTCAGTTGGTGTGTTGATTCAGTAAATAAATACCCAGATTACATTTGTTTTATAGTCTATTTTAAACAGAAATAATAACAGCATGCATAACGGTCTGCATCTTTCTTGTATAAAAAGCAGTATAGATACCTGAGAAAGAGAGATATAATCTTGTCCCTGTACAGCTCACAAAAAGGATGCTGCAGAACTGGAGAGAGTGTAGAGAAGGGCAAATCAATTAAAAAGGGGCACGGAGGAGCTCAGCTATGAGGAAAGATTAGCTAAACTGAATGTATTCTCTCTTGAGAAAAGGCAATTAAAGGTGGATCTGATCACCTTGTATACATACATAAATAGTCTGTATTATAAACTAATGCAAATTGTTCACTTTACGGTCATTGCAAATGACAAGAAGGTACTCTTTTCACCTGGAGAAAAAAAGGTTTAATCCCATATACAGAAAAGCTTTCTTTACAGTAAGAGCTGTAAAAATTTGTAAATAAAACTGACTATTAACCACCTGCTGTCCGGCCGTTGTAATGAAACGGCTGGATGCCGTTTAATTCTTGAATGCGGGTGGGCGTTTTTAAACGTCCCAACCCGCCCCGCTCGTGCCTGCCGCTAGGCGGCACGCACCAGCGGGAAAACCAGCCTAGAATGTAAACAGCCATCGATGGCTGTTTACATACGAGCGTTCAGGTGTCTGTAGAGACGCCCGAATTGTAATATGCGTGCGGGTATGCGCCCCCCCCTCCGTTGCAGCCGCTGCTGGCGATCCTGAGGTCCGCTGTGTCCGTTGCGAGCCCGGGACCAGCACAGCAGCTCTGCGGCCGGAGATCAAACGGAGCTCAGTACACGATCTACATTTGATCTCCTCCTCTTCGGAATGCAGGCAGTGATATGTATTACATCACTTCCTCATTCCTCTGTCACGCTCCGGTACAGAAACTGGAGAGAAGCTGGTGAAGCAGGTGTTTGCTTCATCAGCTTCTCTGGGGGTCCCTAAAGTCTTAAAGACCCCTGATGTCTCCATAAAGAGGACCTGTCACTGAAAATTGGCAATCACAAAGGGGGCTTGTTAGTCCCCTATGTGATAGCAATAAAGTTAAGAAAAAAAAAAGGTTTAAAAGAATTAGTTTAAAAAAATATTAAAAAATGAAATGTCACATACAATTAAAAAAATGTTTTAAGTCCCCCGCCCCCCACATACACATGCAAACATGCGTCAACGTGTGGAAACGACAATTGCATCCATTACGCCACACACGTTACATATCACCGCGAACATCTGAGTGAGAGCAATAATTTTAGGGCCATCAATCACTGATAACACTAAACTGATGAGCAGTAAAAGCTTTTAAAGCATCGCCTATGGGCAATTTTGGGTATGGTAGTTTTTGCGAGTTCGCGGGCGCACGCAATTTTAAAGCTTAACATGTTTCGTGTCTATTTACCCGACGTGACCCCGTCTTTTATATTTTGCCAAAAATTTGGGTAATAATAATTGTTTTATAACATAACGTAGGGAAAACTGTTTTTTTGAAATTTTCAGTACTTTTTTCATTATATAGTAAAAATAAAAACCGCAGTGGTGATTAAATACCACCAAAAGAAAGCTCTATCTGCCCCCATAAAATGGTATAAAATTCATTTCAGTACAGAGTTGCATGACAGAATAAATGTGAGTCAAAGTACCGCAGCGCTCAATACTAAAAAATGGCCTGGACAGGAAGGGGGTGTAAACACCCCGGTCAGCAAGTGGTTAATGATGATGATAATAATAATAATAATGAGTTATAAGAAAGTGGATTGTTAATCCAATCGAATTAGGAGATTTGGAAGGATTGTTTTACTTGTTACAGCAATTGGACCATGCTTTATGAGGGCTTTTTTAATTCAATGTACCTGTGTCTTTTTTCAGCCTAAGTATATAACTATCAAATATTGTACGGTATATTTCAGAAAACTGGCTTTTAAAAGTTTTTTTTAAAGCAAACTTCTTATTAAAGGAGAACTATGAGGTTAGTGCTTTTCACTCACCTCATAGTTCTAGCCGACCTGTGACAATGAGACTGTCACAGGTCAGCTCAGTAGATCGGGAGGTGAGCGAACACATAGCGGCGTTCACTCACCTCTCGATCCTGTCACGGCTCTCTGCCATGACAGGGGGAGGGGCTGGATTCCCCCCTCCCCGCTCTGATCTGCCAGCGCTGACTGGCGGATCGAACGGGGGAGGGGGCGGGTACAGCTGGCTCTGCCTCTAGATAGGCAGAGCCAGCTGTCAGTCACGCAGCTGGGCGGATCCCGGCACAATTGTCGGGATCCGCTTCAGCTGCGGCGTCTCAGTATACTGCGAGTAGTAGCTCGCGGTATATTGCGGCGTCTCAGATATACTGAGCCTAGGGTGACGGGAGGAGGCTAGTGTGTGTCCTCCTGTTACCCTAAGGAGAACTATGGGGAAAAGCCTTAACCCCATAGTTCTCCTTTAAGGAAATATAAGGGCTTCTTTTAAAAACACATGTTACATAGTTAGTTTAAAAAAAGACCAAGTCCATCGAGTTCAACTTTTAGAGAGAAGAAAAACCTCCCAAAATAGAATTCTATGCCCACAGTTACCCAGTGGTGTATTTTGGTTTTGTGCTGCCCTAGGCAAGACAAAGCTTGGGCACCCCCCTCAATCTAAATTTGCCCTAACCCATTATGTTTAGGACATTTTGCGCAAACCTGTCAGTCACTGGATACAGCGCACACGGGGTCTCTGGAGAGCTGTGCATGGTCTCAGGTGGGCTGTATGGGCTCTCAGGAGAGCTGTGCAGGGTTTATGGTAGACTGTGTGGGGTCTATGGTGGGCTGTGGAAGACTGAGCAGAGTCCCTTTCCCTGCATACATGTGCTGCTCCTCTTACCTGCAGCTCGAAGTGCCAACAGGATACATTGCAGTCCCCAGCCTGCTTCTGGGACATCCCGCCATCAGGTCACATGCTATGGCCAGCCCCAAACCACACCCGCTGCTTCTCCTCCACTTCCTGTACAAAACCAGCTGGACCACATCTCACTGGGCCCTCCCCTCCACTTGGCAGCTCTTTAATCAGGCAGCCGCTCATCGGGCCTTGCACCACCTAATTTGCCTCATTAGGCAGCCGCCACTGCCTGATTCTGTGCCGCCCAGCCTCGTCCCACTGCAAGTGTCCAGTATGCCCAAAGGCAATTCCAGCCCTGTCTGCCTCATTGGTTTGAGGCGCCGTTTTCTGCCGCCCCCCTGGAAAGTGCCGCCCTGGGCAAATGCCTAGTTTGCCTTGCGGTACATAAAAAAAACTCTATAAAGCATGGTTCAATTTGATCCAACAGAGGGGATTAAATTCCTTCCAGATCCCTTAGGGCAATCAGATATTCCCTGGATCAACAATTTCTGATTTTTTGTATTTGTAAAATGTTAATATCAAGTAATATTTTGTGCATTTAGGAATGCTAGAAGCTAGAACTAGCTTCATATTTTCACAGTTCTAACTGCAAAGAAGCCTTTCCATTTGCAAAGGTAAAGTTGTCTGGCAGTCATGCTGACCCACTGGATTCAGTTCTTTCTTATTTACTAACCCAGGTCAAGTATGCAGGTCAAGTTATATTCAAGTCAGGAGTCTTTAACCGCATATTTGATCTGGGTCAGTGACTTGGAAAGTGTTGGAGCCTATGAGCTCCAGCCAAGTACCTTGGACCTTATGCAAGCATTTTGATTACATGTACAAAAAACATTAAGATTTTTTTTATTGAATACTGGCTATTTGTGCCTCTTGAGCTGATAATACCCTACAACTGAGCAGATAAGCTGCATGTACCCATTTATTTATTTTTGGAAATGTATTTACAACAGTCAAGCAGCTTGCATTTTCAAAAGGAGCAATAGCAGCCTCTGTATGTCTTTTAGGAAGTTTTCCCCTTGAAATGATGTTAACTGCAAAAGGAACTTTACCTTGGTTGCACAATTTTAAAAACAACATATTTAAAAGCATGTATTTATTTTTGGAAAATGATTTTAATTGCAAGATTGTGTCCATATAATAAAACATAAGACATCACATTCATGTTCCAGGCATATAATTTTATGAAGAAGATTTATTTAAAGCTAAACTACAGGCAGATATGAAAGACGCCAGAAATTGCATCTTTGTAATAATTAATATACTCTTAAATGTATTTTATTTTTATGCAAACCGTGTAAGTACCTGAATTTTACTTGTTATCAGCCTCCTGCAGTAGGGCAGAGCTCAGACTAGAGGAGAGAAAAGCAGCACAAGGAGCAAATCAATTGTGCTGCAGTGCAAGGAACATCATGGTAGGTGATGAGAGCAAGTGACATAGAGATTAGCTAATCAGTGTTCTACTTCCCCTTTCACAGTGCCTTCAAAGGCTGGGGGATAGACAACACCTTTAAGGCCCCTTTCTCATGGTCCAATCAGGAGGGGATCCCTGGTGATCGGAATGGATGTCACCATTGTGACATCTGTGTCACAATGTACAATGTCCATCTTGTGATGGTCTATGTTGGTCTATGGGGAATAGGATGTAAACAGACTTGTTTCCATTCACATCAGATTACCCTCAATCTGATGTCCAATGAAACGGAACTCTGATCCATTTGTTTTTCCAGTCCTGGCCAGAGTCAGGGGTGACCTGAAGTAAACAGACCCCTGATGAAGTCACGCCCTTTGACGTAACGTATGTAGGGTGGAGTAGAGGAGCTGAGCGATTTGCACACAGTGTCTGTGGCTGCTTACAAAATACCTCAATTTTATCTATGATTTGTGAGTAGTATTCCCCTTTTTTTAATAAAGTCTAGTATCCTTTTAAAACCATCTGCACTACGAGTTTCCACTTTTTATTTTATTTGATGCATGGGCCATTCGGATGAACTGTCTGTTTCCAACTCCTGAGACTGCAAGAGAGTCTGTACCTGAGAGGAGGTAATCACTCGGAGGTATTCGGCATCAGGTGCTTCCTCTACCTGTTTTGAATTAGAGGAACAGCGCATACAGACCCTGGTGGGTCTCTGCTAAAGGTGAGGTGCATTCCAGAAGATTTCTTTGTTGATGGTCACAGGAGACTAAGTTTATTCTACATCCAATGTTTGATCTTCTGTTTACTTAATGGACTATTAAAGATCCTGGATCATGGACATTTTTTAACCATTTATTATTTTCACTGGAGTGCAAGTTACACACATGCGTTTTTCTTGTCGGTATTCTTTGCACATTGCATCACATTGATTCACAGTTAATATTTAGTGCTTTGATTTTTCATTATGGATATTTTGTAGCAATTACTTTTACACTAAGGTGCATGTTATATACATGCGTTTCTTTTTTGTTTTGCACTTTTTACACATTGTACCACATTACTCCAAGGTCAGCATCTACTATATCTGACACTTTGCGGTCTCATTCACACAGCGCGGCTTTTACCATTAATTTCAGACACCCATCTGTTTATAGCCAGCTGCCCATAGACTAACATTGGGCTTTTGATTAGGTCCGCCTGAAAAACTGACAGGTGGGCCTGGTTGGAAAGCCTGTGTAAAGGTGCCCATACACCTTACGATTATCGGACAAAACTTTTCGTCTGATGATCGAATAGTCGTATGATTTTCGTACGGCAGCCCCATCCTGCCCCGATGATCGCAAGATTAATTTAGCCGTAATTAACAAAAAGCACCTGGACGAAATGCGGTAATTGATTTGCCGTATTTTAGTTAGCGCAAGCACAGTGTAGACCGTACGACTTTTGACGGACGGAAACGCCAGCAACCTTACGAAAATCGTACGATCTAGCAAATTTTCAAACATGCTTGACCGTCAAAAGTCGTACGATTGTACAGTAATGTCGGTCAGACACTGCAATGCACACATACGATTATCGGCCGAAAAGTTGATTGCATACGAAATGGTGTATGGGCACCTTAAGAGTTACTGAACTACAGCAGGGAAAAATCAGGTCTCCTGCCCCTCCAAACAGGACTCTGGTAATTAGCAGAACTGTGCAAATCTCAGAACTGTATGGACAGAAATAAAATCCTTTGTCACATAAAACAGATCCTTTATATATATA
>NW_017307572.1:15478-20620 GCF_000935625.1 Nanorana parkeri
TATACATATATTATATATAGCTATACATCTGTGTATTTAGCTTTTTGTTTGAAGTATAGCTTGAAATCTACATTTTCCTTTGGTTCAGATTACTTCTTTCTTTGTATGCTCACCTGTCCCTTTATGCTCTCTTATCCGCTCCCTCTTTAATTACCACACATATTGAAAAGACACCTCTGTGATACTTTACAAATGTTCATTTTCAAATTAAGTTTTTCAAATTGTACTAATTATGGGAATGTTCAGTTTTGCTGGATATTTTATGTGTGTGAAAATCAAGTCAGATGATTCCCTTTTAGCTGGATGTGAATCATATATTCAAATGTACTTCAGCTATTTAAAACAAATAGTTATGTGAACTAGAAACTTGTCATACAGAAAATAGACTTTATCTGTATTAGCAATACCTGACACATTTTGTAAATGAGACTATTTAACTATTTTTAAAGACGGTAAATTCTTTCTTGCACACAGTCATGTGCATCACCTGGTTAGAGCCAATCATTTATCACAATGAGAAGAAAAAGTGTAATTTGTATTAGCCATCTATTTTAAATTGCAACTCCATTTGTCTTTCCCTGCAGGAAATTATTGGAATCATTTTGTTTTTAACTGATTATGCTACTTGTTTGTGGAGTTCTGAACGGTGCAGTAATGAGGAAACTTTTGTACATAATCTCATAGATGTTAATTAAAAAAGAGAAAGAAAGACGTATACATAGATCAGTGGCTCTGGTGCTGAGAATGAAAATATATCTGCATGTAAAATGAATAGAGATGAGGAAGGTTAAGCGAGATTGTAACCTCTTGATATAGTACTAGTGAATAATGCCACATTCATACATGATTTAAAAGGATGACAAATACAGTTTTGACTTATCTTGATTACAGATGATGGGTTACAGATATAGTAGCCTCCTTCCAGAGCTGTCTTCAGAAGGTTCTCCTTGCACATCCCTTCCCAAACACTTTATAATCACATCTTCAGTGCTTCTTCACAGCCCCTTCTTTGGCTTGGCCAGCACTGCAAAATACTCAATGCTTTCTTATATTGGAGACCATGTGACCTCTCCTATGATGCAGTCCTGGGGCCTAGTGACCTATTGCTAGGCCTAAGCGCAGTCATATTAAGGGAAAGTGATCTCACAGCTCCCTCTGAGCTTCAACACCAGCTGATATTGCGTATTTTGGTGGCAGTTGTGATAGAGGAAGGATTTATATGGGTAGCTGCATCTTTTATTGTAAGATGATAATTATATATCTAGATTGTTTTAGTGACTTTCTTGGGCAGCCAGCAAACAACCAGTGCCCACCCAAGACCCCATAACATTTACTGCATCTTTTGAATATGAAGACATCTTAACTCTCACGGATGTTCCGGGAGTCTCCCACTATAAGATTGCAGCTCCCTGACGCCCAGGAGAGAAACATTTTATCCCAGAAAGGTTTACTCTGCTCGAGCATACTAAACCTTTCCGGGATCCCCTGCTATCTGTTTTGTTTTTGTTTTTTTACATCGACCAGAGTAAAAAAACAAAACAAAAACAGACAGCATGGGAATGAATAGCTAGGCTGCTATTGGCTATTTCAATTTGCAATAGCCAATATCAGGCTGCCTATTGCACCCGCCCATGGCTGCTGTCAATCAGCACAGGTGGACCTGAAGTTCTCCCCTCTGCAGATTGGAGGGGGATGGGAGAGAGAGGGCGCCTCCTTGAAATGAGAAGGGCACCTCACTGAAATAATTTTTTTTCAGGTTGGGATGTCTGAATATGTGTGTTGAACAAAAATATTTTTACAGCTGAAGGGACATATTTTATTGCCTATGAACTGTAAAATATAGTAACTGATTTGTAAGAGGGTTACTCCCTAGGTTGCCGAAGGCAGCCGAGTGAAGTGAGCCGAATGCCGTTTGGCTATTCACTTCAGCCCTGTACGGCTGATTTCAGCCGTACATCAGCTAAAATCGACCGCACATCGGCTGGCTCAGCATGTTCGGCTGAAGAAGTGAAGAATCCAAACCAACATCTAGGTTGGCCGAGCCGAACCTCCGGCAGTTCACTTGCTGCCGTTCACCCCTATTCTCATAGGGGCCGAACGGCATTGAGTGAATAGCTGAGGCTCAGGCCTTGTCATAACATAGTCACACAGACCTCCTCCCAGGGAGAAGCCTCAGGGGAGAGAGCTTTCTGCAAAGGTGCTCCTGAATATTTATCATCTTCTCCAACCATACTTCTGAGTCAGCCTGCTCAGGGATTGCTCAGAGTCAGATACATATGCATAACCTGGTAGATGACACTACTACACTGTATGCTGAGGCCCAATTCCAGCAACAGGTGGAATTAATCAGTCTAACAGGCTTAAGGAAATCCTGCAGAACTCAGAACAATTGATGTCCAGACTGACTACAGTCCAGCAATAAACACACTAAATTTAATAGTGAAACAGCTGCAGAGGGCAGGGTCGCTACACTTGTTTATTCACTTCAAATGTGCCACTAAAATTGCTAGCAAATTTCACTTCTGCAAGAAGAGTCAGTTCTCTAGCACAGCCAGCATTCCTCCTCCTTCTCTCCATGTTATAGCTGTCTTCTCTTCCGGGAGTGTCTACTGTACTTAGTCTCTGTGCTTTCCCCTCCGCTCACCTCCCCGCACATAACCTTTTCTGTAGTAGCTGGGGGAGAAGCAAAGGGCAATACTATAGAATGTCTCTTGAGTGACAGCTCTGAGTCTGCTGGGGCTGCTGACATCACAACCCAGATGGCGGCACCCAGCTGCAGTCTCTGGGCTTTTAGATGTGTACACAAGCGAGGCTTTTACAGGTAAATAACATGCATAAAACATTAAATGCACATATAATCTTATGGGAAGATTTTTGCTGAAAATAATAATCTGGTAATAGGGTGTCTTTAATTGTTGGCAGAAATACTATTGTTCTATATACTATTGTTCTATAGTAATGTGGTAGCTCATTTGTGACAAGGTGTATGCTACTGTAATGATACTATATTTTTTCACTAGAACCCATTTAGGAAAATGGAAAATGGAAAATTGATTATTTAATTTGGGATATGCTTTGTTAATATTAGTGAGGAAATGCTTTTTATTTGTAATATTTACAGCAACCAATGATAGAACATAAGATTTATTCTGAAGGATGTTGCAAACGTTTTGGCCTACGGCTTATTTGGGAAATGCATTACTTCCACATACCTTGTGAATCTTTTACTTCAGATGAAGTTGGAAGTATTTAGCCTTGAGCTTCACATTGGAAGTGTATTTGCTGTTGATTTTGTTCAGTTTTATTTTCTTCTGTTGATGGATTGTTAATGTTTTATTGTAGTTTTTTTAAGAAATGTTAAAATGTATCTTAGGGCAAGATAAGACAGTCTTGTGTAGTTTTGTATTTTTAGCTGAAATAAATTAGCTTTTTAACTCAGTTTTTGAAAAAGTTATGCTCTTGGGTCCAATGTCTCTTAATATACGTTATACAAGCACTGCTAAGAGAAAAACTATATTTTCATAGTTGACTTTTTGGAAAGATGCTGCAGATATGACTCTTACAAGTCAAAATTTTGCTGAATACATGCTGCTCAAGCGGAGCATTACAGATCCCTTCTTTTTGATTGGGAAACCGTAGGAACATGGAGACATGAAATTACATCATACCATATAGTTCTACTAGGAAGAACAGTACCTTATTCAAGCATTGCAGCTGCCACTACCACATTGTGACAAGACCAGTAATCACAGTATAATGTATAATATATATGATGTATAATTATAATTGTTTTTGCAAGTGAGTGAAAATATCTCCAATGTGAGGGAGATCCCATATCCTCTGTGACAGTTGACACCAGAACAGGTGTCCCTATTTAAAAAAATTGCCTTACCTCTATTTCTGATGGCAGCTATAAAATATTGTATTCTCCATAACTTTTTGTTCTGGTAACAATGGTCATTGGGAAAAACTGAGAGGGTAAATTTCCCAAGCAGAAACACAACCAGCAATAAAAACTTGACAAAACCTGTTGTAGCAGAGCGTCCCAGAGGGAGGCTGGGAAAGTCCTGTTCGGAGTTTATAGTTCTCCCAGGTTCCTCTCCTATACATTTAGGGATTGCTGATCCGGACTCCAGTGTAGGATTTACTACTCTCTCCACTGGCAATTTAACCTCACCTGGAACCTGTACTCAGAGCTCTCTGCCTGGGGATCAAAGTCCTGTCTGAGAGAGCTGCATGGTTTGTAACAAAACTAGCCAACGTTGTATGTGGAGGCTGACAAGCGGTAGGCCTGCTCAGCCTGTTAGTTAGGACTTATACTTTGGTTTATGAAGTTAGTGCCGGGATACGGCTAGGTTTTATTTTGTTAGTCTTTTTTGTAAACCACTGTACAGCACCTGTGGAGACTTGCAAATATCACCAATAAACACAGCACTGTTTGCCACTACTCCCTTGGATTTGGTATCTGTGCCCAAGAGACTGCTTATTCCCAGGGGTCTTATGTACCAGCTAGCGATCGCCTGCCTTTATTCAGCTAGGAGAAATGTTCGACAGACACATCGAAATTTACACAGTCATTTAGGACCATAGCTGTCAAAATACCGCAACAGCAAGCCAAACATTTACCTATAAAAAAAGATAATAAAGCATGAAATGTGTTCCCTAATGTTTTTCAGATTTTTCTTTGTATATTTTAGAGATTAATTTAAAGAGAATCAATGCTTACAAAAGTACTGTTTTTGAAAAAGGACTAAAATGAAAATGTCATCCCAGCCAGGCCATTTTTTAGTATTGAGCAGAGTGAAGAAAAATATGTGAACATTCCCCATCACTTTCTGTCCTATCCTATCAAAACCCACAATGAAGGGTTTTTTGCTGGAGTTTCACATTAAATATAATTATGTGCATTAACTACCTCCCGGCCAGCCGTTGTGTATACACGGCCGGCCGGGAGCTTCTTGGATGTAACTGGGCATGTATACACGTTCTGTTACATCCGCCCCCTCTCGGGTGCGCGGCGCGCTCGAGCGGGAAATCGCCGCTATTTGAAAACAGGCAGTGATGCCCGTTAATATACAAGCCATCCGCCGGCTATATAGCCGGCGGATGGCTTGTAGAAGGTCCCGTGACGTGCGCCCCCCC
>NW_017307572.1:20706-39786 GCF_000935625.1 Nanorana parkeri
TGGTCTCTGTTTTGCATAAATATGTTTTTCCTCCCATTGGGCCATAAATAAGTTAGCAAGGCTGGGAGCAAATTTAGCTCCCATGGCTACTCCCTTTGTTTGTAAGTAATATTCTTTCCGATACCAGAAGTAGTTTCTTCTCATAGAGAAGTCTAAACATTTTAGTATAAAATCTATTTGTTCTTGCTTGAGGTCACCATAGGTGTCAAAGGCCCACCTAGTGGCCTGTATTCCTAATTTATGTGGAATATTTGTATATAGTGACACAACATCTATAGTAACAAAGATGAAGCTGCCACTATCTCCAAATACTGCCAGGGAGTTTATTACATCTCTGCTATCTTTTAAAAATGATTTAGTCTCAATAACCATAGGCTGAAGAAAGAAATCAATGTATTCACCCACCCTAGATAGAAGGGATCCAATCCCACTAACTATGGGTCGCCCGGGTGGGGTTTTTTGATTTTTGTGTATTTTAGGTAAAAAATATATTACAGGAATTCTACATACTGAGGGGATTAGATCGCTTCCCTCTTTTTTATTTAAAATATCCATTTTTAACCCTTTGTTAACTATTCCTATCAGTTCTTTTTTATATGCATCTGTGGGATTTCCTTTCAGTTTTATATAAGTTCTTCTGCTAGGATTCTCAGCATTTCTTCTTCATAACATTTTTTTTCCATGATAACTACTCCCACTCCCTTATCAGCAGGTCTTATAACAATATTCTTTTTTTCTTGCAAGCTCTTAATACCTTCACTAATACATTCTTTGTCCCTTTGTTTATCTACCTTCAATTCCCTAATATCTTTTTCGACTAAGTTCTTAAAAACTTCTATAAAATGGTTTGAATCCATTTTTGGATTAGTTGTAGAATTATTTTTCATGGGAGTGTGTTTATACCCCTCCCTTATCCCTCCTTGGTTCGCTTTCACGTTTGGTCTGGGTAACGAGGAGAAATATCATTTTAAATGTATTTTCCTTACAAACTTTTTGAAGTTTGAAGTTTTTTAATTTATTTAAATTCTTAACTGGGGCGAGTGGAGGGGTAGAAAGATCGGCGGGAGAGGTGGGTCTTGGTTGTTCATATTCTATATTAGATTTACTAAATGCAAGCTCAGGCACAAAGGTTACCTCTTAGCCTTTAGACTAATATCTATGCTATAAATATAGAATCCCTTGGGTTTATAAAACTGTGACGATAATATCCCCCTCTTCCCCTCCATATAGGTGGAGGGGACAGCATATTTAAGGAGCCATCCTTGCTCATCCAACTAGTATTTACACAATATGGGGAATATCAGTTTTTTCGTAGCATCCCGTGCTTTACATTGTTTGTTATTATACTATATTGTAATTTGCAGTTTCCATGGATGGGAATTTAACCTTTTCTCTTTGTTGCTCTTGTACGTCCCTCACTCCCTACATTCATCCACTACTGGAACCCCAAACAAGGTTGTTTATTTATTCAGTGGTTATTTATTTATTTTTCAATGACAACTATCATGTGATGTAAAAGTTTGTATTCTTATAGATAGATGTATTTATATCCATGGTATTCAAATATTGCAGGCAGCCTCCTTATCTTCAGGAGGACGCTTTTTAAGCGAAACGCGTAGAAGGCTGGAGCCACGGTGCACTGACACAAGACTGAATATGTCATTGACTTTATATGATTAATCTCTAGATATTTATATGAAATAAGATGAATAAATGTTTATCTTAATTGCTGTATGGCTGTGTGGTCCAGAGAGGCGCTATGCCTAAAATCAATTTGAACTCTTTTGGGGTTATCGTGGATATATTAGAATGGTTTTATCTATATTTATGTAATTATCTGTATGAATAAAACATATTTATTTAAATACATATGTATAAAACGTGTTCTTTGCGCTTAGAATGACACCTAAAAAGCCCCACTCTCTCTATCCTTTTTTTTACATATCCCAGTTCACTAAAAGATCTGATCTGCTACATAATGTTATGTAACAATCTCATGGCTAAGAATTAAATTAGAGCAGGAAGTAAGACAAGTAAAAAAAAAAGACAAAGTATAATTGGACAAAGAGGGTGTTTATAGCCAGAATATCTGTAGACTACTGTGGGTTATGTGTTTAGATGAAGCACTGAGATCTTGAGGAATGCTGAATTATGTTTTACTTGCCTATAAGGACATTGCATGTATGTATACAGGAATACAGCATTTATAGAGCATAGAGAAGGAAACATATAGATAGAACTTCCTGTGTATATCAGATATAGGCATGCATATAGAAAACTAGCATAAAGTAATATTGCACAACAGTGCCATCTTGTGGTCAAAAGGCATAGTTACGGGCAGCAACACAATCAGTATGCTGTTGCCTCTCCACCAACTACAACATCAAATAAATACAGCAAAACATATAGATTCAGTCTGGCCATGCTTTTTTAAATATATAGAGGACACTCTTTCCTTAGGGATACATAAGCCTCCTATTCAGATAACCACATGATTTAGCAAAAAAAAGCGTCTTCTATACCTTTACAGTGAGGATTATAATCTGGATGAAATATAGATTTAATGCAAGAAATGTGTGATACTGCAATATAAACTAAAAATATCTCATGATATAAGCTTATTGTATGTAATTCATCATGATGTTTTGAAATGCAAACTGTTGGTTTTTCCTTTTCCTACACATGCAAACATTGAGGGCCCATTCACGCAATAGCATTGTGTTAAATGCACGATACTGCAAAGTGCATGCACAACTTTTTTTCACCCCAAGGCAAAGCTGTCCAATCGAAAAAAGGGAAAAAAACACTGAGGCCATCGATCTCGATGCCTCAGCAGTGACGAGCAAGTGAGGGATAGGGAGCAGAGCCGTAGTTAGCTCCTTTTACGCCCAAGGCAAGAACAGAAAATTGTGCCCCCCCCCAACAGACGTGTTATGCCACCCGACGTCGCACACATATGGTGTCATGTGATGTCATGCACCTCGCCTCCAGGATGGCGCTGGTGGCCATATCCAAAATAGCAGAAAAATTTATTTTGTTTGATTAAACTAATGAAAACATTTTTAGTTACCATTCATTTAGTCCGAAAGTAATTTTTAGTCGTTGCATATGTCTAATAATATGTGTGCATGAGTGTGTGTGTGTGTGTGTGTGTGTGTGTGTGTGTGTGTGTGTGTGTGTGTGGGGTGTTTTTGTGTTTGTATTATTTATTTTTTATCATTATTAATTTTTTTTACGGTTGGGGGGCTTCGGGGAAATATCAGGGGTCTAAACAGAAAGAAATAGAAAAAGAGATTGAGAACACAGAGTCCTCTGCCCATACAGGTGGGGGAGAGTAGCTGGATTCGAGGAGAAGCTGGAGCCTGTGCAGCTCCTCTTCTTCTCCCTGCCAAGCCGTGGCTGTGTTGGCCGCCAGGCGCTCCTGTTGCCAATGGCGCCCTGTGCTCGCCTTGGCACAAGGGGCAAGAGAGCGCAGCCAGGCTGGCCCTGGCTACGCCCCCTCTCAGCTGCGCCTGAGGCGAGTGCCTCACTCACCCCATGGTAGCTACAGCCCTGACAGGGAGGCTCCTCCCTGTCTCCTCCCTTCCTCCTTCACACTAGCTTGGGGACCGGGTTGGGATGGGGCTTATGTCGGCTGGGGTGAGGCGGAAAGTGCTGGGGACAAGGCTGGGGAATGCCGGAACCAGAGGTACCACATTTCACTGATTAGCACCACATAGAATTATTCTACAAGGAGGCATCTGTAGGTATGAGGGCAGGAAAACAATAACCTCATATTGGATCTGAGATTGGGTGCCCTTGTCTAGTTTGTTTTTTATTTTAGTCTCCTATACAGTTCTTCTCCTGAGCTGTGCTTATCACTAATTTTGAATCTTGCACCATGTTTTTACCTAGCATCTTGCTGGAGAAGGCCCTAGAATCTCTATATTGGGAAGGGGGAGGGAGAAGATAAGCATACCAGTAGCATCAGTGGCATTTTCAAATAAAATGTAACATATTTGGCTTCTGATTGACCAATACCTTTTCACAGGCATGTTAGCAAAGAAAAGCATTAGGAACTAAATCCCACAGGACACACAAAATGTTAGAAAATGCACAAAATTTAAATTAAAAAATAGTTTTCTACATTTTATGAAATAAATACAGAACAAACATTTTTTTGGGGGTGTGCATTAGAGGTTTAACAATGGAGGTGCAAGTCAGAGAAAAAGAGATTATATACCTTATTTTTTAAGAGATATTTAAAGATTATTTATTTTAATTTGGTTAAATGGAAATGTATTTTAAAGAGAAAGGAAATATTTGTGGGCATGCCTTTGTAGCAGAACAGCAAAGCAAGATCAAGGTCAGAAATTAGAGAAATAGCAGTGATATCTTATTTTTAATAGGAGCTAATTACAGACATGACACATTAGGAGCAAGAGTTAGAGAAACAGAGATCATTTTCTTAATAAGATTTATTTGGCAATCACTTTTTCAAATACATGTTAAGAATTTTTTTTTTTTTATTAGATATTTTTCAGTGTGCTTAAGCAGAACAGTAAAGCATCATCCTGGGAAAGAACACAAGAAATAGAAGAGACTTTATATGAGTAAAAAATAAAAGTCCATCATGATTAAATTGGTCTTCCTTGCCTTACACAATTAAACTACCAGCACTGTCTCTAATATTGTGAAGAGAAGAATACATTGTTCATACTGCAATTATCCCTACTGCTAAATCTGGCAATGTTGTCAGAGGAAATCCTTTTTAATTCAGAGAAAATAATAGCTTAAAACTAAAAGATAGCTTTTTTTAATTCAGAAAATTAGAGCATATCTTTTTCAGTAGTCACACTGGAAGGGATGTTCTGTCTTTGCCTTACAGTATTGATTTCAGAATTTAGTTTAATGTAAATATTAGGGTATAATGATTAGCTAATTTGTGTCCAAACTGTTACTGATCCTTCTTACTGATTTGAAAGTATAAGTACAATCAGAAATAGAAATGATGAACTAGTACTTTGTACTTGGCTTCTCTGAAAACATGTAGCTATAATGGCTTACCTTTACTCAAGATAACTGCAGTATCAAGCAGCATGGGTTGCAGCCTTCTGTCTCTGTATTTACATTCAGCTTTCCTGTGAACAAGATATTCTTAGCCACCACTAGATGGTGCTGTCAGGAGACAGAAAAGCACAACTCTAGGCAGTTTTTGAGGGGTTTTTTTTGGTATGTGTAGAAGAGTTAAAACTAGGGATGCACCAAAATGGAATTTTGAGAACGAAACTGAAAATAAAACATTTGTCAGAGTGAAACCAAAACTGAAAATTACTTATTTTTTTCGATCTTTAAAAAATATATATATATATTTTTTGTAATATGTTATTTATTTATTTTTTGCTTTACTGTCGGGGGCTCTAGGGAAATATTAGGGTTCTGAACAGACCCCTGATATTTGCCTTTTACAATAGAAAAAGAGATTGAGGACACGAAGTATACAATCTCTTTTTGTGCAGCCCCTGTTATAAGTGAACAGGAATCCTCAATACTGAGTGCTCCTGTTCATTCATACATTGTGGACATAGTGTATTTACTATTTCTACAATTATGAATGAACGGGAAGTAATGTAGATCACTTCCCATTTATTCATAACTGGACACAGTAAGCACACTTATTATGAGCTGATTGTGAGTTTTTCTATGCCCGCTCTCTATCCTGAATGGGCTGAGACAGATCACGGTGTTCTCCTCCACTCACTGTTCTCCATGCTAACACAGGAGGTGTAGCCAGGAGTTGTGGGAGGAGAGCTCTGCCTCCTGTGACAGATTACAGCTGTCACCGCCCCACACTGCTCTCCATCCTGACACTAGGTGTGGGAGGGGAGCTCAGGCTCCAACAACCATGACAGCTGTCACCGCCCGCACCGCTTGGCATCGTGAAAGCTTCTCTCCTCCCCGCAGGGAGGCGGCGCTGCATCAGAAGGCACACAGACCCATGCCCATCGGGAAGAAGAGAAGCTGGGATACACTGAATTCTCGGGTAGCATTTTCGACCATCATGGCACTTTCAGCAATTTGCCAAAAGTGCCATTTTTGGCCAAAATGTTTAGGCGGCCAAAATTTTAGTGCATTCCTAGCTAAAACCTTTGTGAACTGATTGCTGCCTGTGTCATAATGAGCATCATACACATGTATAAAGCCATCTCCTAAGACTGGAGTCATTCAGAAGACAGCCCCATACAAGTCTACAAGGGCTCACTGTGTGGGTATGGCCAGTGGTCATGAAGATGGTCACCAGAAGGGATCACAGAAAGCCTCAGCTTGGAGCAGGATATGACTATTTTCTTAAGGTAAACAGCTAGGGTTTTTACTATAGTTTACTTTAAGAGAGGGGGTCAGTGTATTTTTTTAGTAAAATTACATCTTTAATTTAAAGGTGAACCGTGTTACTGATTCTTAATTTTAACAACCTCCCTCTTCCCATGTACAGGCACAAAAAACATTGCTGCTCTAACACTTACTTCTATGTGCATAATAAAAGTGTTTTTAATTCTGATGACGTCACCACAGGCCTCTATGAATTGTGTTGATCTCCAGCTGTTGGAATGAGGGATCTCCGTGTTGCCTGAGATGATTCATGAGTGACACAAAAATATGACATAAGGGCATTAGAGATGCCTGGAGTAAAAATTCCAAGGGGTGATTATACTACTGGTCATCCTGTTCCAGGAGGAGAGCATCAGTGACAGTTCGTTATTTGCACAAGCTGAGATGGCTCATTTCAGGCCTCATTTTAATAAAAGGAGGCATTATTGTGAAAATCCACAGCATTATTAAGTTAAGCCAAGAAAGGGTTGTTGCAGTAAATTAAAACATGTGTACTTCAGCTTTAGGACCACTTTCCAAAAAAATAAATATAACACTTCTCTATAACACCAGCAACTGCAATATCTTTGACAATTTAAAAAATCACTGGAAAGCATCCGTTAATAAAAGCTGGGGTTGCAAGAACAACAAAACAATTAGATATTTTCCTTAACTGTAAAAGCAATACACTTAACAACAGATTTATTTTTATGTCTTTAAAGCACGGATAAAGATTTTCCTGACCAGCTGCATCACAAGGACAATTGGCACAGCTTGAGGAAAAATGTTGCAGCCCATTAGAGAGGAACTGCAATGCCTGAGAGTATTTAAACTATTTAGAATGTATCCATTGCTCATAATGTACTTACTGTATGTTGCCCAGTACAAGTGCCCAATTAATATACCATTACTAATGATGCACATTTAAGACAGATGTTACTACTTTACCTTTATCAGCAATTTTCACTGAACCATTGTGTAAAGAATTACAAGTAGGATAGCTATGAGCACATAGAGTAAACTATCAAAGACAGTTAGAGGACAAGAAAATCTAAAAGAAAAAAAGAGCAAGTTGCTTTATTTATTTAAACTTTAATTCAGCTTTAAGACAAGAATAGATGTTCCTGTCTGCCATTTTACAAACTAAAGCACTCTTACGTTGGCTTGTTTTGTCAAATTAGAGGCAATGTTATCAGTTTAGACACCATGCAATGTGTACATTCTCAGCATTGCTAAAAATTATAAGGCCATGCAATGGTTATGAAGAGGGCAAACACTTGACCAACTCTAGTACTTATTACTGCTTAAAGAGATAAACTATATTGCCAAAAGCATTCGGACGTCTGCCTTTACACGCACATGAACTATGATGGCATCCCAGTCTTAGTCCGTAGGGTTCAATATTGAGTTGGCCCACCCTTTACCATTATAACAGCTTCAACTCTGCTGGGAAGAAGAAGCGCATTTGTGAGGTTAGGTACTGATGTTGGATGAGAAGGCCTGGCTCGCAGTCTCCGTTTTAATTCATTCCAAAGGTGTTCTATCTTGTTGAGGTCAGGACTCTGTGCAGGCCAGTCAAGTTCCTCCAACCCAAACTCGCTCATCTATGTCTTTATGGACCTTGCTTTTTGCACTGGTGTGCAGTCATGTTGGAACAGGAAGGGGCCATCCCCAAACTGTTCCCACAAAGTTGGGAGCATGAAATTGTCCAAAACGTCTTGGTATGCTGATGCCTTAAGAGTTCCCTTCACTGAAACTAAGGGGCCAATCCCAACCCCTGAAAAACAACCCCACACCATAATCCCTCCTCCACCAAACTTTACACTTGGCACAATGCAGTCAGGCAAGTACCGTTCTCCTGGCAACCACCAAACCCAGACACATCCATCAGATTGCCAGACAGAGAAGCGTGAATTTGTCACTCCAGAGAACACGTCTCCACTTCTCTAGAGTCCAGTGGCGGCGTGCTTTACACCACTGCATCCGACGCTTTGCATTGCACTTGGTGATGTAAGGCTTGGATGCAGCTGCTCGGCCATGGAAACCCATTCCATAAAGCTCTCTACGCACTGTTGTTTTGTCAATCTGAAGATCACACGAAGTTTGGAGGTCTGTAGCTATTGACTCTGCAGACAGTTGGCAACTTCTGCACACTGTGTCCCAATACTTTTGGCATTATAGTGTTTATTGGTTATATGCCCCCAATCAAGTCCCTTTATTGTAGTTAAAAATTTTATTTTCTCCTTTTATTAGGAGTGGTTTTATCTGTACTATCCAGTGCACTCTGTTCTTTGTGTTTATTTTTTCCATGTATATATGGCCTTTGAACACATACAGAGCATGCAAGGATTTTCAAAGCTACCTAGGCATCAGTGAAGCATGACATATTTGAAGATATCTAAAGAGATATCTATGTCCGGCACCAGTTAAAGCTCAATTACTTTTTACATTTTGAATAGAATGGGCAAAGGTTAGAGTACCTGTCAGTTCTTATAGCATGATTACCACCAAATTTAGGATATTTTTCTGTCAGTTTTTAAATGCTGCTGCTGTCCCAATTGTGATTTGCAATCTCTTTTATTTCTATCTGTAGACAGTAGAAAGGCATCATGGCACACTCAGAAGTCAGCATGTAAAAAAACTTGTCTCACCACTAAGGTCAATAACAGAGGTTTGGATACACGTCTTCTGCAGAAAATGTGAAAGCCGCACAGCCGCGCCAAGGCACCTCTTATAGTGCAGTCCTAACTCTAAACTATGAGAGTCTCCATCTTGGAGCACATGGGGGCAGAAGATTTCAAATTGGGTGCAGGTTTGTCAGGAAGCCCAACCTCCTTAAAGGCACAGGAGCACACAAGGGATCCCGCACATCCCAATGGCAGCTGAGAACCCCCATGCGTCACTGCACCAAATCGGTCAAGCAAAACAAATGACAAACGCACTCAACAATTTGTCACCAACTATACAGCAAGGTGCACACGAAATAGGCTTAAAACAGTAGACAGTAGAAAGGCATCATGGCACACTCACAAATGTGAAAGCCGCACAGCCGCGCCAAGGCACCTCTTCTCTAAGATGGAGACTCTCATAGTTTAGAGTTAGGACCGCACTATAAGAGGTGCCTTGGCGCGGCTGTGCGGCTTTCACATTTGTGAGTGTGCCATGATGCCTTTCTACTGTCTACTGTTTTAAGCCTATTTCGTGTGCACCTTGCTGTATAGTTGGTGACAAATTGTTGAGTGCGTTTGTCATTTGTTTTGTTTTATTTATATCTGACACCCATCACCTGTACAGTAAGTGAGGGAAAATCTCCTTCATTGGAACACAGCAAAAAAAATCCTACCGGGGTTCTAAACCTTCCTCACTCTAGACAATGAGGTTGATTTACTAAACACAAATAGGCAGTGGAATTTTCCCTTAGCTTGGTGAATGGGGTGAAATTTTCACTTTTTAAAGAATTCCTAATCATGTGCAAGGAAAATAAAAAAAACAGTATATTTGCTTGCACATGAATGGATGATGAAAGTCAGCAGCACTTAACCTTATTCACTAAACCAGGGGGAACGTCCCCTGCCAAGTGCAAATTGCTACGCAAAGTAATTGTTTTTGCCTTTTGTAAATCAACCCTAATGTGTTTTTAATGTAAAATAAAAACACATAAAAACACAATTGTTTATTAGTGTGATTTACACTTTTTACACTGCAGCTGTAATTCTATAGAATACTTTATTTATTTGCACATCACCATAGCCCAGGTTATTACATATTTGAAGTGTTTTAATGTTGCCAGTATCCCATTATGTGATTGTTTGTTCTGTCATGTGAAATAGACAGAAATTAAGGAGCAATTGGCCCAACGGAGAGCTACTGTATAATAGGAAAAAACTCCTCAAGTGCATGATAAGTGTGGCTAGGAGCACACTCTCATCTCTAGTCAACCTTCAACTTCAAAAGGGTTGAAAAACTACAAACTAGGAACCAGGAGCTCAATCATTGCTTCAAATGGATACAACGATCCCTATTTATTTCTTAGAAAACCAAGCGTTAAAAATGTGACCTGCATTTGGGAGGTAATATCTGGGGAAGGAGATAGTAGCTCTGAAATGCAGGTCACCTGGACACTGCTTTGTTTTTTGCAAAAGTAAACAGGGATCCTTCTATTCATTTGACAACTTTAGCAAATTGGTTCCAAATTTTGCTCCAAATGGAGATCAAGACCACAATAGAAAGTGCTAACCCGAAATACTTTATTTACACATATTCAAAAGGCAAGTGTCATTCAAGTCACGTATAAAGGTTGGAGTGGCTTTGTGTGAAAAGTGAATGTAGTACGAAAAGGCAGTTATTTAATCTCTTACTGAAATCAAAAAGACATTTGCCCATCTTAGGATAACTTTAGGTTTTAAAGGGAACAATTATGTAATGTAACCTGGTACTCCTGTTGAATTAATGTACAGAAGTGAACTAGTTAATATGTTTTAACTTGTAGAAATCTAACCTTTGTGCTTTTTCGAGTTATTGCAACTGTAAGATAAATTCAGGAAGATGACTTAACCACAAAAACTACAGTTTCCTGCATAATAATTCGGCAGACGTACATGGAAAACAGAATTAAGGAAGTTCTCCTCATCTTGTGACTGAAGTGATTCAACAGCGCCTAAGAACAGAAATTACTCAACAGAAGGCTGTCTTATGGAATTGTATATAACCCAAGATGGGGGGGCTAAGTTTAGAGACTTATACTAGATGAGTGAAGGACAATCCTAAACTCTTATTTTTCTGTATTAAGTTCTCCCGTGCACGAATAAAACATTTGTTAATCTTCTCAAATATACCATCGCCTCGTGTCGATATATGCTGAGATTCCATCAACAATATAAGGACACTGCTGTATGAACGGTGAGAGGTGCAGGATATCTCAAGAACCAGGTGATACGGAGTGTGAACGGTGAGGAATAGGGTCAGGAAATTACAACTAAATCATGGGGAATACATGCACTAAGCTGAATCTCACTGATGACGGAGTCATCATGCAAAGGAAGAGTAAGAATAATATAAAATACAGAAACAAATGGAGACAAATGTTTCACTTTAATGGCCACTTACATCCTGAAAATTGTAAAACTTTAGTAGCTAAGATTAAGTCAGAAGCAAATAGAGATAAGAAAAAGGAGAAACAATTGGGTCTGCCAGAAGCCAAGGTTTGGTTGGCAGAATCATATAAAAGGCAACATGTAGTGAATACCTTTTGGTTCGGTCACAAAAAGAAAGAAGCTGACAGATGAGGATTTAGAAACACAATTAAATGCAGTAGAAGTAGAACAAGCATTGAGGGTCATTATGGGAGTAGACTGGCATGGGGTGGCGAGAAATTGGCAAGCGCAGAATGCTCAGAGCGACCCACTGGCACCCGCAGATGCAATCTTGCAAAACAGGGTGAAAGAACTCAAGGATAGGAATATTTTTATTCAAAAGAGACTCCAGGTGACACATAGAGGGACTTTGTCGGACCCTTGCGTCCAAGACAGCCTCATAACTGTGTCTAAAGCTTAGTAAACCTGCGGAGAAGTCTCTGATGATAAAAATATACAAGAGCCTAGTGGACAAGAACAAGTACTTTCTGTAACGAAGTATAGTTGACAGATTTAAAACTGTGAGTCACTAGGTTTGAGAGTCGCAGAAAGTCAAGGACAGACTCTGTAACACACCTTACTGTGCACATAAAGGAGGAAGAAATAATGGGAGATAACTGTTGTTGTTGTCACAAGGGCCCTAAATTCACTAATGATGAAACATACATGTATGATCTAGATCCAAGATTTACAAAACCGTGCAAATGTCGGAAACAGCACTATGGGTTTTCTGGAAATCTTGAAAAAAAAAAAAGATAAACTAGGAGTTCCACTTGAATAGAAGTAACATGTAAAAGAAATAGAAAAAGGGAAGTTAGTTGCTGGCAGCTGCACTGTCAGAAGATTTATAAAAGCAGGAAATGCTGCAAATAGAATAATTGGGGAAATCTGAATACCTTTGTAGTATGTATACACCCAGCAGGTGTGTTGTGCTGGGCTCTGCGTGAATTGCAGTGTGATGTTGTGTGAGTTGGCTCTGTGTTGTGTTGCTTGTGTTGATGAGTGCAGGAATGTGGATGCATGGGCTGGCCATCTTTGTCTGAGCTGTGGAGCGGCATTGTATATGAGTCGTGTGCATGATTTTTCCATGTATGACATTGGTGGAAGTGTGCTTTGAAGACTTTTTGGTTGATAAATACGTTTTGCTGTGTGAAGATCACACGCACCTGGTACGTGCGTGTGTTTAGGTTAGTAAATAACCCCCAATGTGTTAAAATTGTGTAGTAATCAATGTGTATATTGCGAGAGTGGAAAAGAAGGGCCTCTGACCTACAGATACGACATTGGAAAGATAATGAATGGCCTCGCCTGCGTATTGTTAATTACCTCACTGCGTACAAGCAGTAGTAGCGGCCGCCATGGCAGTAAAAGTAATAGCCACCTTGGTACTATACCATGATTTATTATTACTAGTGCCTCATGCAGTAAAAGCGCTGCTATTAGAAGACAAAATGACATTAATGTCACCTGCACGACATTTATACTGCACTGCATCCCTTCTTGGACAACCTCATATCACAATAGAGAGGTGCACTACTCTCAATCCTGCCACGCTATTACCAACACAAGCAGACGGAGAAGAGCATAATTGTATTGAACATACACAACATACTAGCACACCTAGACAGGACCTGCAGGATACCCCACTCTCTGATTCTGACCTGACACTGTTTGTAGACGGTTCCAGCTCCAAAGATGAATAAGGTAATAACAAAGTGGGGTATGCTGTAGTAACACAAACCAAAATAATAGAGCAGGGCAACCTGCCCAGCCACCACTCTGCACAAGCAGCAGAACTAATAGCCCTGACACGAGCATGTATATTAGTGTTGAATCAGTTTTTATTAAGTTTCATAAAAGAAGATTCAGACAATGCACATAATGGCTCAAACATTAAATCACAGTGTTGGGATACAATATGAGGGAGGGAAACTCTCATTGGCACAGCGTTGACATCGTTCAGTTTGCCCGACTCGCCGTAGTTGGTTAATTTATATGAGCACAGAAAAAGGAACAGTAAAACCAACATTACACCGAATCTGTACGAGTAGCAGGTTTGAAGCACCGGGGATATAAACTTACTTTAAAAAATGTTGTACACAATGTTCTACCTGTGCTGGTATCAACCCTTGTAAGTCCCTAAAGGTCCCCAAGGGTACATTCCCACAACCGCAATACCCTTTCCAGAATATTTGTATGGACTTTATCGAATTAACACCAGCGGAAGGTAAGAAATACTGTTTGGTTATTGTGGATATGTTCTCTAAATGGGTAGAAGCTTTCCCCACAACCAAGGCTGACAGTATTACAGTAGCAAAGTGTCTAGCCAGGGAAATTATACCACGGTTCGGGATCCCAGAAAAGACAAAGATCCGGAGGAGTGGGAATTAGCAGAATACCTACGAGCAGCACTAGAGACCAGAGCAAAGTATCAGAGACCCCCAGATATAACAACAGAGTTATATCTGGGGAGTGCCAGATGAATTTAAAGCAAGAAATCAAATTTCTGCAGGGTTTGAGTCATTAATCCCTATGATAACAATTAACAAAAATATAGACTGGATTAACTATATATATTATAATCAGCAGCGATTTGCCAACTACACAGGGACGCAGTTAAGGGTCTTGCTGAACAGCTGGATGCCACGTCACTGGTAGAGTGGCAGAATAGAATGGCACTAGATATGCTTCTAGCTGAGGAAGGAGGTGTTTGCGCCATGTTTGGAACCTCATGTTGCACGTATATCCCCAATAACACTGCACCTGATGGCAGCGTCTCTCGAGCATTGAAGGGCTTAGAAATGTTATCATTGGAGTTAGCAGAAAACAGTGGGATCAGTAATCCGTGGACATCCTGGATGGAAGGTATGTTTGGGCGCTGGGCAGCACACATAACCTCGTTCTTAATAGCCATTGTAGGGATCCTATCAGTACTGGTCTGCTGGGCTGTTGCATCGTACCATGTATGAAAGGACTGATAACCCGAGCAGTTGACAAGGCTACTGCTGATGCTATGTATCAGTTAATCCCACAAACTGAACCATATGATGAAGCAAATACATTTATATAAGATAAAGCAGATCCCCTCACCGTGATAAATTTATACGAAAACCCATAAGGGAGAATATGAATTTTGATGCTGTAAAACATCTTAAACAGGAGGGAAATGTTGAATTAATGTACAGAAGTGAACTAGTTAATATGTTTTAACTTGTAGAAATCTAACCTTTGTGCTTTTTCGAGTTATTGCAACTGTAAGATAAATTCAGGAAGATGACTTAACCACAAAAACTACAGTTTCCTGCATACTAATTCGGCAGACGTACACGGAAAACAGAATTAAGGAAGTTCTCCTCATCTTGTGACTGAAGTGATTCAACAGCGCCTAAGAACAGAAATTACTCAACAGAAGGCTGTCTTATGGAATTGTATAAAACCCAAGATGGGGGGGCTAAGTTTAGAGACTTATACTAGATGAGTGAAGGACAATCCTAAACTCTTATTTTTCTGTATTAAGTTCTCCCGTGCACGAATAAAACATTTGTTAATCTTCTCAAATATACCATCGCCTCGTGTCGATATATGCTGAGATTCCATCAACACTCCTTAACCTTTTTTCATGCTGGTGTCCTCATGCCACATTTGTTGAAGTTAAAAAAAAACTTTTTATGAAGGTATATATGCCTTTTTTGTTTTCATATCATGCAGAGATAAATAATTTCATGATATTTCTATTGAGAAGAAAGTTTGTGAACATTTGAAAATCATTTTAACCACACCTGGCTAGGAAATGCTTAGACATAATAGGCACTATTCACAAATTACTATTATTTACTAATGTATAACATGAAAAATAAGCACACTCAACAATGGTACATCTTGCTTGAGAAAATGTACATGAATATAGGATATTGCTGGTAACCATGATATGGCATCATATAACTGAGAATGTTTTTATATCCTATCCTTAGTTATATGGCAAGTCTTTTTCTTGCTAATGTCATAAACCAGAGAACATATACCTCTTCCTAATAAGAATATATATGGGGACCATTACTAAGGCAAAGAACTATTAGGAAAAGGCAACAGCCCATAGACAATTTAGAGGGAAATAGATCTCTTAAAGTGTGTCATCATCACTGAAAATGTGTCTCTACCTTATACAATAGATCAACCTTGTCTTGGCTCTTCAGCATATGAACAGCGCAGAAAAAGTATAATATTAAAACATAATGGCTGCCATTCAAGTGCCACAACACATTATTCATGTCAAACCTTTTCAAAGTATTCCAAAAGTACAGAGTTTTCTTAAATATTTAAATAAGAGAACTGCAGGGTCTGCTTTTGATTTCACCTTTTGATTAGGACAGTTATATTCCAACTTACATTTATCTTCCTGTCTTTTTAAACTAATCTCACTGAATATCTATTACACAAAATTCTCTATAATACAATGCAAATAAATACACTTTAAACTAGAAAAATCAAAGCATCACATTATTCTTATGAATTATTACAAGGCTGGTATTGTATTTGGCTTCAAAATCACTGTGACCTTAATGTTTTCAATACACACTGACACCTTTTTTCACTGTGTTAAGATAGATTTTAAAATGTACAGGAGATCAATTAGAAGATCACTCTGATGTGCACTCACCCTATGTGCACTGTAGTCCCTCCACAGGAACACACATTCATCAAACACATCACATTTAATGGCTTGTGTCATTGGTTTGGCTGCCTCATTTATTTGCCTTATGTTTGGTGTCTAGTATTATGAGCTATGTGTCCAAAGTAACTTGGCATCCTCATCTTTCTCTGGTCCTTCCATGGCACTGGCACATAATATGGTATCTTTTTAAAGAGTGAACTTCTACGTTAATAATACAGTACAGATTACATTCTCTACAGGGCATAGTTTGCAAACTTTAATCAAGCATTTATTTTTTCATTCAGAAAATGTTCTTGAGTTTAGAAATAAAATACTGGACTAGATCATCATGCCTAATCATGGAGAGCTAATAAAAGATGCTTTAAAAACAAATATTCAGTCTAAGTATTACACAGTACTAGTTGATATGATACGTCATTTCAAAATAATTGTTTTTTTTTACAGAACCTGGTGTTCAGTTCTTTCTTAATTTGAATGATGTACTTGTAGAAGTACATTGCTTTTCTAGTGCACAGGTCAGGACCAGGATGCAATATGTGCAGCTTTACATGGATTCTCTAGGCAAGAGAGGTGCACTATATTTGGAGATGGTAACAGGCCCAACTATATGTTTTGGATATTTGTAGATGAAAAAAATTGTTTTCTTTGCAGCTATATTCATTTTCCCCATAGCTTCCCACCTTAGGCCTGGTTTACACCTGAGCTATTTTTTTTTTTGTTCGTTTCTTGTTCGTATAGATACGGGCAGGAACCTGCAAAACACAAAAGTCATTGCATTCTAATGTGATTTATTCACAACTGCGCGATCCTACGGACATGCGCAATTTTCTGGGCGGTTGCCATGCATAGTATTTGAGGTTGAATAAAGACATTAGTCCATCAAGTCCAACCTATTAGGATCTCATTCTAGGAGTACCCGTACCCCTGTATATTACGGTATTCTGGTTGTAGCGGTCTCTATTAAAATTTCCGTGTTTTTGTGCATACAAAAAATGTGGTGAATTGCACACGCTAAGGTGTCAATAAAGCTTTGTATAGAATGAAATCAGATGGCTGTTTTGTCAAGAAAACCATCACATTTCTTGTTTATTATTTTTCTCTTACTCAGTATCATCCTGTAATCCTTACTATAATCCTCACTATATCAGCAGTGAGCTTTCACCACCGATACATACAGTGTTTTATTTATTTTTCAATCACATTTTCAGTCCATGTGAATTGCAAAACAGCTGTGCTATTAAAATGTAATTGGTTGCTAAGATGCTGGCTGCCCCACAGTGTCATAGGTTGTTATGGTACACTCACCTGTATCCTAGCAACTGATAATGCCGTGTTGCGCTTCAGCCATCAGGCTGTGTGGATGCGCAGCATTATTGGCTGCTAGGACAGACAAAGGTTTGGCAGTTGGGTAAACTGTCCAAATCGTTTGCCCATTCAGTGAATTTTAAACTGCTTGGGTTCAAGTCAAACTCAGGGTGGACCTGAACCTTAAGCTCATGCCTAATAGACAGTACCCATGGCTTTGCTGCTTTTGTTCAACTTAGAATCTTTATGCAACATTACAGAACAAGCAAAAAAGCGTTGTGTACTTCCTTCATTAAAATGTTATTAACCATTAAAGGCCCCTACTTACAAACATTTTTTGCAAATGTGTCTTAGCATGTAAAATCATCTGGGAAGAGACCTGCTTGACGCCATGTACACAAGGGACCACTTTCCCATCTCTCGTTTCCAAGAGAATGTGGGGAGAGGAACCTGTAGGATATTGTGAGCCCCCTTTATAATAATGAGGTTCCAATATATCTCTATATAGAAACTGTATCTCTTTGTAAGAAAGGGTAAAGGGTAAGGGCTACTAATTTACTCCTGAATTAATTTACCTGGAGGGTGGATATCTGTGGGTCCCCTTACTGTAACAGAGGGCTTCCAGATTCCTATAAGTTCCCCCCACAAACCTCCACATCCGCTTGGCTACCATTGTAGAGAAGACACCCTTGTCTCTCAGCATTGCAACAAGGTGCGTTTTAAGGGGCGGAGGGTAGACTTTGCTGCTCTCCCTTGCAAGGTACACTCCCAATATTAACAGGCATGTGGTCTGGTATAGTATGAGAATGGTGAATGCTTACTGGTCTCCCTTTCATGGCCATGTCCACATGCTTGGATAAGAGTTAGCTTAGTAAATAAGATAAAACTATGTTCATTTCAGTCATCTAGTCATGGGCAAACAAAAATCCTGTTTTGTTTTTTTTCATTTTGATTTTGCCTAGCACATGATTGGGAACACAGCTTTACCTTAATTACAAAGCTAAAAGAACATTCCCTTTGCTAAGTAAACAGTCTGTATTCCATTAGTAAATCAACCCCATCTTGTGTGAGAAACACAGTAACCAACAATTCCAAGATTTGCTCTTCCCTGTCTCAGCTGGCCCATTCCTAGTCAAAATCCAAATGACATCATAATAATCTTTATATGCTGATCTCCAAAGTGACCATACCTCCTCTGGAGAAAAAAATCTGAATTTGAGGCAGGAGTAATGAAGAGTTAGGGATAAGAGAATCAAACAAGAATATGGCACACAGAGACTCATCTGCTATGCATAACCATCCAGATGAAAAGAAATAAAATCCTCGGAGTACTAACTGCAGCTGATCCAGAGGGAGGCAAAAAAACCCTTATTAAGCATGATCCAGTTTGATTTAATGGAAGAAAATTATTTCTGACCCCCAAGGCAATTAGATACTCGTTGGATCAACAATCTACAGTATTATTGCGTATAAATTTTAATAGACAGTAACTTATACATTTTAATAAGCCAAATTTACATTTAGAAAGAAACAAACACTTCTAATAGTGTAATAACATACACACCAAGAAATGCACGTTTGCTTACTAATTATTTAGAAAGCCCAGAATTTTCTAACATATAT
>NW_017307572.1:39808-50757 GCF_000935625.1 Nanorana parkeri
TATTCTAAATATCTCATTTTTATATATTATTATTATATCTTTATTTTTACTATATATAGGAAAAGAAACAAAAATTTCCCTTATTTAAAAAAATATTCTCTTAAAATAAAAATGGCAGGACAGTAGAAACATCCACAAAATTGCCCCTTTTTTGAAAGTAGACAACCCACGAAAAGCTCATCTTTTTCTACAATTTTTTTTGGAAATGAAGAAACGTGCTAGTATTGAGGGGGTTTAAAATATGGTAATGGTGCACTAGATACAGCGCATATAGGGAGGAGGTGGTGAAGGGGTTATTGCACAGGTCACAAATTATAGGAGGATGGAGATGAGGTGTTCAAGTGCAGATGTGCAGGATAAGGGAGGTGAAGGGTTCACATACAGGTCACGAAGAGACAGGCTGGAGATCAGATGTATAGGAGAAAAGGGTTCAAGCTTTACTTGAATCTCCTGCAGCTACTGATCTCTACTGTGTTCAGGAACTAATGAATGACTCATTTATTAATTAGGTCTGCTTTCCTACACTTCCTTGGTTATAAGAGGAAGGGGCGAGCTCACAGATGTAAACACTACACTATTTACATCTGTGAGCGCTGTGATGATGGCTTGGTTTACAGCTAATGAAAGTCACAGTGGCCGTCCGATGCTTCTTTCTACTGTGACATTTAAAAATGGTACATTAGAAATAAGCATCCACCACTTTGCTGTTGGAATACCTACTGCAGTAAACATTTGGTTAAAGGTGGTGGTGGGGGAGGTTAAAGTGCCACTGACCACACATGACTGTGAGATTAATTTTAAAGTTGGGGATTTTAGGCACATAGATGTATCAGCCTATTAAAGGAAATGCCTGTGAGTACCACTAAAGTAGCTCTTCCTAGAATATACATTTTAAAATAAGATTTTCCTGTAAAGAAACTATGTAATACCTACCTGTCCAGCCCATCCTTACGGCCCTTGAGGTGCCTTCACACACTTGTACTGTACTACATTGTCACCCTCTATGACCAAATGCTGGGCTGCTCTGATAGGGCAAAGCTCTGGAATTTCCTATAAGTGAGAACCAGTCCCTTCCTGCTTCCCACATATTCCTATAAGTGAGGCATCATTGTGATAAGTGATAGAAATATGTGGGAGGTGGTGGGCAGTGGGCAAGCTCCAAAACTACCCGGTGTCAGACATTTTCATGGCATTCAGATATTAACAAGGAAACAAAAGCATGTGCAGGCACCTCAAAGCAGCTAATCAGAGACAGTCAAAGTAGTGCTGGCTTTTAGTTCATGAAAACCATAAGTTTAATAGATGTTACTGAGAAAAGCAGGGCACTTTCTTAGGCTCTATATTTTTTTTTGTTTTGACTATTTTCTATGTCTCTTGGTCCAGCCATGCTTTAATATAACCTTTCTGTATTAACCTAACAATTAAAATATGAGATTAAACCTTAAAATATATGGGCTCTGGCAATTCCTGCAGATGCCTCCAGGGATATTAGACATACTGTATATGCTAGCAAAAAAATGTGTTTTGTTTTGTTTCGTTTTTCAGGATTCAGGTCTGAAAGTCAATTCGGTTTGGGATTCGGGAAAATCCTAAATTTTCATTAATTTTGGATGCGGTAGTATTTACGAAATAATTTTCGTTACAGCGGGACATTGTCAAAGTGACAATACAAAAAAAAAGACTTTTGTAACAGTCCACACAAACAATAGAAAGAATGTGTGGGGTTCCCTCCCTTATTGATACCAGACCTTTTAGGTCTGGTGGGAATTTTGAAGGGGACTCCAACACAAAAAAGTGGGGTCCCTGCTAAAATTCCTACCAGACCTTTAATCCAAGCAATAGCCTTTCAGAGCAGGAAAGGAGGGGGATGAGCGAGCACTCCCCCTCCTGCACCATACCAGGCTACATGCCCTCCACATGGGGAGGGTGCCAGGGGGGGCTGGCAAAGCACCTTGTCCCCATATTGATGAGGAAAAGGGCCTCTTCCCCACAAACCTGACCCAGTGGTTTTGGGGGGCTGGGAGCAGGGGGGCTTATAGGAATCAGGGTGCCCCCTTTCACAAAGGGGGCACCCAGATCCCACCCCCCCTTGTAAATAAGTAAGGGATAGTTGTTACCCCTACTCTTTCATAAAATAGTAAATAAAAGTCCTTCATTAGAAAAAAAACACAGTATTTGACAATTTCTTTATTACAAAAACAAAAACAAAAAAAAGTCCATTGATGTAATGCAAAGGTCTATCATGTCGTCCAGAGATGTAGATCTACATCAATCACGATGAACGTTGGCTGCTGACTCACCAAAAGAAAAAACACCTCACGCATGTCAACCTGTCCAATTCCGATGAACACCAGTGACAGGTCTGACCTGAATTTCAACAAATGGGCAGAGCGAGCTGTGACATCACAGGACGTCGTTCATCGTGATTGACGTTGATCTACAGCGCTGGATGACGTGCTTGACCTTTGGATTGTATCGATGCACACTATTTTTTTTGTTTTTTAAATTTTTTTACTAAATAAGGAATTGTCAGAAGACTTTTTCATAGTGTTGTCTGTTTATTTACTATTTTATTTCCTCCACGCTACTTAACAGCAATACGAATGTGCACATTTGGCTTCAAGTTTTAAAACAGAGGTTGTAATTGCTTTACTTAGCAAATATAAGTATAAACTGCACACTCTGTCACTGCAACTCTGTACCACACAGTCCTAATCTAAGCTGTGCCTGTTGATAAATTACAGGTATTTTTTAAACTGAAAAGCCATGTTTTTGTTTGTTCAACTGTAAAACCGTGTTTTAATGATTATTTTATGATGGGTTATGGACTGTTAAACATGGCAGCTGTCTTTTCTTGTTTCTGATTGTCATATACATTTCTGAATCACTAGAATGGTTCTGGTCTGTTTATGTAGAGCACTTTATTTCTTCTATAAAATCATGCATTGGGGCCATGTAAGCAAGGCAGAAATTGTAGTTCTCTTTTATTGCTTTCATTTATAGGATTAATGGAGATGTGAAAAGGGCACCACCCTTATCAGACAAATAAGGCCACCCAACACAACTTTGTCTTGACTTGAGCTGCCCTATCTGTAAAAGATTTGGCTAAATCTGATTGTACTGGTTAAGTATCTGCATTGATCCCATTTATTGAGTAGGAGACAACAGTACTGATCATATAAAATAAAAGCAAGCACCTTTAATATATCTTTTAGGTAATAATCCTATATCAGCAAATATCTAAACAAAATATCCATCCCCACGTTAGGAAATTGATATTAATGGCCACAAGATATCAGATCCCATTGCACTGGGGATCAACGTCAGCAGTACTTTAGAGGTTAGATGGCTGGAAAAGCTTACAGATAGACTTAGAAATATAGTTAATTAATTCCAACAAATATGGGATCAGTCCCGCTATGGTCACCTCAAAATGTCCCTTTCTTCTAGACCCTTGTATGTAGTACTTGTTAAAAATGACATTGAATGAACACACAGCATACAAGTTACTTATGGAGTTTAGGTTTTATCTTATTTAAATTCTCATATTCTAAAATAAAGTCTTATACCTAAACATACCCTATAGATAAAGCAGATTTCAATATGGAATTAAAATATAATATTTTACCTAGTTTGGAAAAACATTGAGATAACTTATCTTCACCATATACTTAGATAAAAACACATCTTTGTTATTGTTTTCAAGAATGATGCTTATATAATATACTTGCATCTACTGTAATGCTCTCTACATTTTTTGGGACATTTAGGTGTCTAAAGGTCACTTGTACATACTAAATACCTCAGCAACTCTAAGAAAAATATGTTCATGGGTGTCTACATTCTGCATTTATCTTTATGGTAATCACAGGCTGAAATGCACATAGAACATGACGTACAGGGTATAAGTAGATGAAGCAGAGAGCTGACACTACATCCCCTCTGTAGTTTAGAAACTAAGGCTATGTAGTCTAATTGATAGTTGTCTGCAATCATGAGAAAGGATGCTTGTTAGTAAGATGTGAAAACCATTGTGTACTTAAAAAGAACAAGGGAAGAAGGTTGTGAGTCTGAAGGAAAGCAAGAGTCTTAGGGGTTGATTCATGAAAGGCAAATGGCCTGTTTAATTTGCAGAGCTTTTTCCCTTAGCTTAGTGAATGTAGGGAAATTTCACTTTTTAAAGAATACCCAATCTCGCAATATTCGTTCTTGCAAATGATTGGTCATGGAGGTCCGCAAAGCTTTACCTCCTCCACTAAACTAAGGGAAAACTTCCCCTGCAAAGTACAAATGCCCTTCTAAATTGAACAGCCTATTTGCCTTTAATAAATTAACCCTTTAAAGGCTGATAATTGGAGGAAGAAGGTTGTAAAAAATAGGTTTTGTTGAATGTATCTGTGCCTCCTGGGAAATACCTGTAGTGTAAAGTAATTTGTTAACTTTCAAACTGGATGACATTAAAGTTTTTTAACTTTCTCATAAATGTCTGATGAAGAGCTTTGTTTGCTTGACTCAGGACACCACACCCTGAAAGGGTAGGGGACTACAGATTACAAGCACAACATATTACATTGCACACAAAAATGCAGGCCCATATGTTTTCTTATGTAGCATTGTTGTGAAACTGGCCCCTCTAAAGGAGAACTATGAGATTAGTGATTTCCACTCACCTCATAGTTCTAAGCCGACCTGTGACAATGAGACTGTCACAGGTCGGCTCAGTAGATCGGGAGGTGAGGGAACACATACCGGGTTCCCTCACCTCTCGATCCTGTCACGGCTCTCTGCCGTGACAGGGGGAGGGGCTGGATTCCCCTCTCCCCGCTCCGATCTGCCAGCGCTGACTGGCGGAACGGACGGGGAGGGGGCGGGTACAGCTGGCTCTGCCTCTAGATAGGCAGAGCCAGCTGTCACTCACGCAGCTGGGCGGATCCCGTCATCTACGTCGGGATCCGCTCCAGGTGCGGCGTCTCAGTATACTGCGAGCTGTAGCTTAGGGTTAGGGTTAGGGTTACTGAGCTTAGGGTAACGGGAGGACGTTAGTTTGTGTCCTCCCGTTACCCTAAGGAGAACTATGGGGAAAAACACTGACCCCATAGTTCTCCTTTAAGTGAAACCTGAGGTTGCAGCTGACCGGGGCTTCTGCTAGCAGAGACTTGTGGGACATGAGTTTTTTGCCTAGGAAGATGCTAGCAGGCTTCATGGTTCAGGACTGCATATCCCAGAATGCTGTGAGAGGAGAGGGGAGTGCACTCTGGCTGCAGAGGGACGTCTGGATTCAGTCCCCCAGCGAAGGTCAAGAGAGCAGGATGCGTGTGTGGGTGCTGTGCACCAGAGGGCCGCTGTGTCTGCATCCTATGTCCCTGTTTACCCTGCTAATAAGCAGAGGGGGATCATGACAGCCTGTGAGGTGATCGAGTGAGCTGACCAGAGGGACGTCTGAGACCGCTGTGCCATGATCATGGGGGTGGGGATTCGGCCGTGACAAGCAGATGCCAGTTGGATGAGCGAGTCTTCTACCTGTAGAGCCTGTTGACCTTTCTCTACCCATTGAGCTGATCTTCTTCTGAAAGACATCTACTAACAGTGTGGAAACTCCTGGATGTGCAGTTCCCTCCTGGACTGGTGAGAGGCCTCTGGCCTATGCTTTTTGATCACACCTAACACTCAGTTTATCATTAATCACATTAGGTCCCACCGTTGGCTAGCCGAAGATTAGACCACTGGCCAGTTGGTTAGGTACCCGGGTACATTGGGACCTGGACAAGGTTCAGTTCTAACATTTACTCTCTGTAAAGGGACTGTTGTCAGTACATACATTACTGATACACAGTCATTTGTACAGCTGATCTAAATCTATTGCCTGAAGTGTCTGACTTTATGAAATACTCCACTGTCTGCATGTTAATATTGATGCTTAATATTTCATGTTTAGTAAAACGTCTTAAACCAACTCAAGGTGTGCTGGTGTGCCGTGGATCCATAATAGAGGTTTCTTATAGAGGAAAGACAGGGAGATTCAGTGTAGATCACCCTTTCAGAGCCACAAGTAATGTTATCCTGTGTTGGGATAGCGCTGACCAGGAAGGGGGAGCGCTACACTTACGATACTGTATACAATGACATGGGCTGTCTACTGACCTACAGAGTCTGAATTCACCACACAGATAAGTGCAAACTGTGAACACCCATGAAGATACATCCAAAATGCAAGTGTAATTTTGTCTCCAGGCAGCACAGTGAAGTATAACTTTAAAATATTAATTTTTTTTTAAATAAATGACTCTGTTGACGAATTAAAAATTAAAAACAAACAGCTCCTCTAAAAGAAGAGACTTTTTACCTGTCATGGCACTCATCACTCTGTTGCAGAGATAAACAGCCCAAAGAATATTTACATCTAACATACCTACTGGTCTCTGGGGTGCCTGTATCCTCTGTCATACACTTTGGTTCCTACTGCCAGCCACTATGTTGCTACTGTAGTCTGTAGTACTGGTGGGAGGAACCATAAAGTATGGCGGAAGAAGCAGACATCCCACATACCTGGAAGTGTGTTGGATAAAAAAAATATTTTGTTGGTAAAGTGGAGTGAAGATTGAAAGAGAGGGCACAAAAACAGTAAAGTATAAAGTCTATTCTTTTACATTTAGCTTTTTGTTTTTCTGTTTCAGCAACAGAGTTGTTGTCTATGGTCTGTATAATCTATATATGTCTTTATCTGTGAGAACAAACAGTAATTAATCAAGTAGGTTTTCTGTCAAGCTACTGACAGATGATCATTGACAAACAAGTAATACATTTCTACACTTGCTGAAAAGCCTGCTATGCTTTTAGAGAAGCAAACACCTAACTGTACTATATATATATCTAAGAAAACAAGTGCTTCTTTATTTTATGAGTGATTAGCCTTCTAAGGTTTTCTTTAACCAGTTGACATCCGCGGTGTTAAACCCCCTTCCCATCCAGGCCATTTTTCAGTATTCAGCGCTGCGGTACTTTGACTGACATTTATTCCGTCATGCAGCGCTGTACTGAAATGAATTTTATACCCTTTTTTGGGGACAGATAGAGCTTTCTTTTGGTGGTATTTATTCACCACTGGGGTTTTTATTTTTTTACTATATTAAGGAAAAATCACCGAAATTTTTTTTTAAAAACAGTTTCCTATCCTACTTTCCTATATTAAATGATAAAACATTTATTATTACCCAATTTTTTGGTAAAATATAAAAGATGGGGTCACGTCGGGTAAAAAGACACAGCAGCAGTGCCGTCCATCCGTTTTTCTACTACGGGCGGACGGCAAGAGGTTAAGACAGCAAACATTTAATGTTAGTATATTACAATGTAACTTTTACCTGTGCTTTTATAACCTCCAAAAAGACACCTGCAGAATTGTAAAAAAAAAAAAGTGGAAAGGCCTAGGTCTAAAGTGTAGAGAAACCCATCCCAACCAATTAGAATACATATTATAGCAGTCAGTAAAGTACAAGATAGCTTATTTTTAGTTGTTTACAAAACATTTAATGTTTTGTTCCTTTTGTTGTTTTTTAATATGTTCACTTTTCGTTTATATTTTCTTATAAGTTTTAAAATCGGATCCTTCATTTCATTTATATAATAGCTTTATTTTACAAATAAACAGTTATTACAAGGTGCAACCAGGATACTGGTCTCACAGAGCATCATGGGTTGTCTGAAGAGAAAGAACAACAAAAGCTGTTTGCCTTCAGACTTTCTTTGTCTGACTGAAACTAACTACCACCTAGTAAGAACAGAGCAGGCAAAAAGATGGGAGCCAGGAGGTTGAGCAACTCCTTTGACTATTAATTTATGCCTAAAACATACAAAACACTGAGTGGGATGGTGTCCTAAACACTGAGTAGGATGGTATGCCACAGCACAAGGTAAGTCTCAATATTGTAATAAAAGAAAAACTCCTGAGAAAGAAGACAGGCATTCAAATGAGAGGAAAATTACATTTCACAGTGTATAGAGTACACCTAAGGTTGACAAAGAAGCCCTTTTTTATTTCCAATTTTAGAAAATCATAGCTGGCTGTCAGATTGATATTGAACAACACTTTTAAAAACATAAAATTACAAAATAGCAGTGAAGTAGTAGTGATTGGAGCAGTAATCAAACATATATAACTTTTTAAGAACAACTTTGTTAACGTTTTTAGGGTGCGTCTCTTATGTCCATCTTCTCTCCTCTCTACTATCACTCCCCTCTCTGTTGTAAAATTCAGCTGTTCTTGTGTAAAATGACACTTGCATATAGTTAGTAAGTATCAATGAGTAAATACAATGAATCAACATATTGTTTCATTGTACTATTTTAATCAAATGTAGAACAAAGGTGTGACCAAAAGGGAGAATAATAGCATATGAGAAGAGGGAACTATGTACCTTCATGGGCTTCGGGAAACAAGGTTTTAGGGTGAGTATAAAAATCCTATTTTCTCTATCGCCTATTTAGTGCCACAGCTTTGATGATTATACAAACTAGGGATGCCCAAAAGCAGTCCAAACTGAGAGGTGATAGTAATGAAGATCACCAGCACTCACAAATGGAAAAAATCCAGAAGTTCTCTTTATTGTAGTATGATGTCACATATATCAGACACAAACTGTTATAACAATATCTCAGATGGCTGTTTGATATGTGTGACGTCATTCTACAATAAAGAGAACTTCTGGATTTTTTCCATTTGTGAGTGCTGGTTATCTTCACTACTATAATCTCTGGATTTGCAGGCGCCTTCCGTGGACATCACTGCGAGCACCATTACTATTCCATAGCATTTGTGGTCCTAGATGCTGTATGGTGTGCAGGGGAAACTTCTGCTGACCAAATTGAGAGGTGAGCACATCTAAACAACACAGGCAAACCAAATTAACAAGATAAAACAAAAGGGTCCTAACAGCAATAAATAGTGGCTTGCAGAACTATTGAGGTACAACAGCATCTGCATAGGCAGATACATTATCCTTGTAGAACTTAGAGAATGTATGAAGCGAAGACAAGGTTGCAGCCTTAAAGAACTGAGACACAGAGGCTAAATAATGAAAAGCCCAGGAAGCACTCACGGCCCTAATGGAATGGGAAAAGGAGGCAAGTTATCCCACAACTCACAATTCATAGGTCTGTACAACAACCTGTCGAATCCAATATGGATGGATCGGGATGCCAGAGGACCTCTTGGTAAAACAGGGAAAATGTCTGCCTAATAGAAGCAGTGGCAAAGAAGTAAACCCTGATGGCCCCCACCACATTCAGTCAATAGAGAGAGATCCCCCCAAATATCCCCAGAATAACCTAATTAATGTGAAAAGCAGAGACCCTTCCAGTCAAGATGATGGCCACAAGAAAGGCTACCTTAATGGATAACAAAGTTAAGGTAATTCCCTGAATGGGTTCAAATGGGGGACCCTGTTAATGCTGACAAATTGAGTTTAAAATTCTACAGTTGGAGTGGGGTCAAATAGAGAGAGCAAAAAGTGCAACTTGTTGAATGAAGTATGAATCAGAGAATTAGTAGCAGGAAGACAATGAAAAATAACAGATATACCCTAGCTGAAGCAAAGGCCAAATGTTGTTCTACTCCTAACTGAATGAAAGAAAGAGCATGGCCCACTGAAGAGTAAGGCACAACCGTCGGCAGACATTAGAATGCACTTACACCACAGACATCCCTATGGTAATCTATGAAGAGGGCAGTGTGCAGTGATGTTTAGAAGTAGGATTACACGTCCCAGTATGTATCAGAGCTGAGGGAGTACTGACAGTGTAAAAGCAGCAAGCAGTGCACATGGCAATGCACTAGTGGTGACTGGCATTGATCAGTTGCTGGTATTAACAAGACCTTACATTTCCTCTGCTTCTGGCACAGGACTTGGGCACATGCTCTCTCCAATGCCATGCTGCATCAATATTTCCATAGGAATCCCATAACAAATCCCATAACAAACTGGCCCAACTAAAAAGCAGAGTCCTGTGTATTGGGATGTATACAGGTAGTCATTGCCAACTACTGCAGAATGCTTAATCAACTGGAAAATCTGTGCCTCTTGGGTGACTGGAGAATCTACCAAGAATTCAGGGATGTCGCAGACAGAACACCAGTATTCTAAATGAACTGCGCCTATTGCCTGAATGGAGAGACTGTAAGGATTTCAGTATCCGGCCTGAATCTACCAGCAGCTGTTGATAGTAGAAAATTAACAGAAAACACATCCACTATCCTAGGTAAACTAAGGAGTCTGTTCACTAAGCTGCCGAGGGCAGCCGAGTGAATGACCGATCGGAAGTGAATTGAGCCGAACACTGTATGGCTATTCACTTCAGGCTGGTACGGCTTGCTTCGCGTGGCTTCGGGTCGGCCGAACATGCTCAGCATGTTTGGCCGACCCGAAGTGCAGAAGGAGTTCGACTCAGCCGATCCAACATCTGGATCGGCTGAGCCGAACCTCCGGCAGGCTTCTCACTGCTGTTGGGGCTATTCTTAAAGATGCCAAACAGCAGTGAGAGAATAGCCGAATGCCGCTGAGTGACAGCTCCCTCCCCCCAATAGTTTCCTATTGTCCAGCGGCTCTGCTGCTGTAAAAAAAAAACAAAGAAAAAAAAAAACTCTCCGGGTGCTCTGGGAGCCTCCCGCTCCCGGCCGCCCAGGAGAGAAACACTGATGTGTCTTTTTTTCTTTATTCTGACACGAGCGATGTCAGAAAAGAAAAAAAATAATAATTTTCCCATTGAAAAGCATTGGGACATTACTATTGGCTATTTCAATTTGCAATAGCCAATAGTAAACTAGCATTGTACCCACCCTCTGCTGATGGCCCTGATGGGGAACTGCAGCAGAGGGCGGGTACAATGCTAGTTGACTATTGGCTATTGCAAATTGAAATAGCCAATAGTAATGTCCCAATGCTTTTCAATGGGAA
>NW_017307572.1:50936-62616 GCF_000935625.1 Nanorana parkeri
TTCGGCTTTCAGCACGGCTCAGCCGAGCCGATGCATATGCGTTCGGCTCGGCTGAGCCGCTTGGCCATGATCGGGAGCTGTACGGGCTATTGTGAATAGCCCGTACAGCAGCCCTTCGGTTCTACTGAACCGAAGGGGTCCTGGGGCCGAAGCTAGCCGGAGGATCGGCCGAAGCTAGATCCTTCGGCAGCTTTGTGAATAGACCCCTAAGGGAAGTTGACCAGGTGCAGGGTGGGAGGGGGTAAAGCCCCAAGGTTATATCCTTTTGAGCTAAGTAGCTGGACAGTGGGCTAGAGCATGTTTGTATGGTTTTGTTGATTGCCCTGCCCTTATGCATTTTTCCTTTTGCTAGTTATAAATATTATGAGCAGTTGCTATGTTTGCTTTTTTTATTTAGTAAAGACATACACTAGGGGGGGGTCTTCAGCAGCATTTCTGTACCTTTAAGGAGGAAATGGCTACCTCTCAGTAGGGAAATCTATAATTCCTAACCCCCAGAATAAACTTTTACATTTTGTGGACCATTTAATCTAAATATAATAGAGTGTATAGTCAGATTATAAAATGTGGACCCATATTTACTATGTAATTGATCTACAGAATGCATCTGTAAGTTTAGGTTGAATGGTGTAAATAGAAAATATTTCAGAAAAAAAATCGAATATGCGATGGCTTCTGAGCTGCTTGATCTGCTTACAGCTAACTAAAATCTAGCTTATTCATGTAATATAATCCTATCCAATTTCTGCTAAGTACATTTGTTGATAAGTAAGACCACACATATAAACAGTGCTGTACAACTCTAACTCAACAGAACGGACATTTACAATCTAATTGGAGTAATACTGGAGTAATATTGCTATTGGAACCACCAGGCCAGTCACAAGATGCTCCAATATCTCTTGTAGATCAAATTTGCTTAATTTCCTTTAAGACTTATTTTGTGTACAGTATCAATGCTGACAGGAATGCACAGAGGGTGGTAACACATAACAACCGATACAATTGCAGCTTTAAGGAGTCGCCTGACATGATTTAAGATTGCTATGAATTACTCCACTTTGTACATCATCATTGCTCAGTGCTGCCTTATTGCTTCACTTCTCTCCATCTATTTTTCAGCAGGAAGGGGAAGCATGGGAAGGCATATATCACCGAGTACCATTCCAAATGACCTGTTCAACAAATGGCCACACTATGCTAGTATATATAACAAGGCCATGATTTTAGTATCTCATTTCTAATGGCTGGCTGTGGGTTGAAATGGAAAGGTCAAATTTAATAACATTAAATTACAAAAATGGCTTGTGCAGCAATTATATGCTACACTAAATAGTAATGAATGTAATATATCTTTAACTGTTTGTTGACAGTCACCATAACCAGAATTTTCAAGCAGCATAAAAAGTATACACTTCTGTAATAAAACTTGTTATAGCATTCATTTGTTCATTGATGTTGGCAGTAATGCTGCATTCACACCTTTGTGTTTTTATGCATTTTCTACTTGTTGTTAATGCATATATATGCACATTTTCATGTTTACGCATGTTTTTAATGTATTTTCATGCATTCTGTCTTAGTTTGTTAGGTTCTGTCAATCAATGAAAGTGATCTTGAAGTTGAGCTTGCTATGGGAGGTGCTGGCTACCATACACTGAAAACAAACTTAAGCGCATGTTACATGCATTTTCATGCATTGCAATAACTGTTTAGGACCGTGGTCCTAAGAACAGAATGAATGGGGATTTTTACCGATATGCACAGTAACTAAATACAACATACAATAAAATATCACAAGTTTTATTATGTTAAGTTAAAACATTTTCTCAAAAATACGCCTTTTTATGCATGTACAAAAACAACCTCAGAGGGACCCTTGGACTGTTACAGAGATGTCATAAACATAGCTTGTTGTGTATACCAAATATCACATGGTGATCGATAGTTCATAATAATTCCAAACTTTCACATATGTACAGTGTATAATAGGTTCACATCTTCAACACATTTCAAGCAAGGCTTCTTCAGGAGGAAGGTTCAATGTCCAGGCACCAAAGCAAAAACCATAGACAGTTAAAATGACCTAATTCCCCACTGTGGGGACTGTTGAGAGGCTTGGGTACAGGTCCATGGCCAACTATCGGAGTCTCTGGGTGTAGCCATGCCTCTCATGTTCCTGGCATAACATTTTCAAGTATTTCTATTGCCATTAAAAGGGCCTACAACACAACTCGATGCACTACAAAACAGATTTGTATTTTACTGGCTGATAAACATCAACAGATGTAAACTAGCACAATTAAAAGCAATGGCATAGCTGTGCACATGTATTGACACACATTAGAACACAAACATTAAATCAATTGAATATACTGTATTCTGGATGCATCAATACATACGTGGCACAATTTTCCAAAGCTAACAGTCATTTGGCTAAAATAGGGATCCTTATTCTTGCGGAAAAATGGAGCTATCACTCTGTGTCCAGCTAGCCCACTGTTTATTTGCTGTATCTTAGTGGTATCTGTGTGTGCTCCTGCCAGAGTCATTACTCAATGTTTCTGTCTAACAAAGAGCAATACCTTCCCACGGCAAGACTCAGAAATAGTAAGGGCAATCAGCAGACCAGTTGGACCCCAAGGAAGACTGCTCTAGATAGCAGGCAACACTAGGTAGTGAAGGTTCTCATTAAATGTATCTAATCGGGAGCAAAGGGGATATGGGCCTAAAATAAATGTTTGCATTCAGCTTATTAGTATGTACTGTATGTGTTTTCAGCAAATGTCAATCCATGTATCCTGGGATAAAAATAGTTTGGATGTTAAATGAGCTTAACAAATTAGCCTTCAAAATATAAAATTAATTTTTATTATCAAAAATGCTTTAGTCATTGCTGCACTTTTCATTTTCCTTGACATACATGCAGAGTGGTGTTGAAATGATGCTTCTTAGATCAACATAATTACTCTTGCATTGAAATAATTTGATCACAGTCATTAATCTTGATGACATCTTGAATCTTATGAAATTGTGTATTATGTACTAAGTCCTGATTAAAATGGGTGTAAAATGCAGCGTTATTCTTTAGAGTATACTATGAATAATTGGAGCTCCACAAATTGTTATTCTAAGACATTTTTGGCATAATATAGGTTATTAGGGTTATTCAACAATACAGCCCAACACGTCAAGGCTAAATTATGAAGTGCAGTAACTCATAGCAGCGAATCATATTTTAGAATTCTGAATTTGGCTCATAAAATTTAGATTTTGATTGGGTGCCATGAATGATTGCACTTTGCGTATTGTCTTGCGCCTGATAGGGCTTCTTTTCACAGATTTAAAGGCCTTTTTTTAGGCTACATATAAAAACATTCATAGAAGGTCATATGTCACTCATTTATCTTCATTTTCAGACAGTTTACACAGCTCATCTCCACACCTGTCAGTCACTGAGCTAAGACATGATATATTTTTTATAGATTTCTCGAAGCTGTACCTGCTCTGTGTTTTTATTTAAAGGTTGGAAGGCTACCAAGTCATTAAGAGAGCAAAATTAGCTAAAGTTGCTGAGAAACCAGCTAGAGATGACATCAGTGTCTCTGCTATGAACTCTGAAGAATAATTGCTCCACAGTTCTTGCAGCTACAGAGGTCAGTGAGGGCTTGATTCAAAGCTGAATTCCGGGATAAAAAACTCTTCTCAGTGCCCTCTCCCACACTGCAAGGTTTAAATGCTCATTAACAGGGTTATTCACAAAAGGGTGAAGAGTTTGGAGAAGACAGGAGAAGTGAACATTCTAGGCCAAAATAGCTGGATTGGACAACATTCTCCAAATCAGCTCACTTTCCAGTTCAGCTATTTTGTCCTAGATTGCTCACTTCTGCCTTTTTCAAACTCTTCACCCTTTTGTGAATAACCCTGTAAGTCTAGGAGTAGAAGAATATGCTGCAATACTTACAATATTCCTCACTCTGAGTGAGAGCAATTATTCTAGGGCCAATATTAGGGATATCTCAAATTGATGACCTGTGCTGGCTTTTAAAGTGTCATCTATGGACAATTTGGGGTACTGTATGCACACACTTTTTAAGCTGGGCGTGTTGGATATCTATTTACTCATCATAACCTCATCTTTTATGCAAAACAATGGGGTATTATATTGTGTTTTGGGCACTAAAATTAACTTAATTGTATTTTGTAATATTTTGGGAGTTTTAAATAATTTTCAGGCCTAAAAAGTGAAATATAACATTTGTGCAAGAAACACCTTGGCAGTGAAAGGGTTAATGGGCAGCCTGGCTTAATCATGTTTAGAAGTTGCGAATTTCAATGATGGGGTTTCCTAATTAGTTTTGGGGTGCCCAGACCTCATTACCGTCACAATGATGACATTAGACTGTGGCTGCTGGCTGGAAAGCCAAAGAAAATAGGCTTTTGGGGACTGGTTACACAGTGTGGAGAAAGCCTGCTGGAGTGAGGAAGAAGGTAAGTGTTACCCCTTATTCCTCTACCCCTAGACATAACAAATGAAGGCCACACTGCAATGATATATTTTTTTCTGGTGCCCGAAGTGGAACTTTAAAGCTTACTTAATGCTTGTTAAGAAAATGTAAACATTTCAATGTCCATGACTTGGCAACAAGTTTACTTCAAATAATCACGATAAGAAGTAGTTATGGTGAGCATTTAGTATATCCTTACTAACGTAACCATTGTAACTAATTAAAGGAGAACTATGGGGTTAAGGTTTTTCCCCATAGTTCTCCTTAGGGTAACGGGGGGACACAAACTAGCGTCCTCCCATCACCCTAGTCTCAGTATAACGTGAGCTGTAGCTCACGGTATACTGAGACGCTGCAGTATACCGCGAGCTGCTGCTCGCGGTATACTGAGACGCCGCAGCTGAAGCTGATCCCGACAATTGTGTCGGGATCCGCCCAGCTGCGTGACTGACAGCTGGTTCTGCCTATCTAGAGGCAGAGCCAGCTGTACCCGCCCCCTCGCCCGTCCGTTCCGCCAGTCAGCGCTGGTGGTTCGGAGCGGGGAGGGGGGAACCCAGCCCCTCCCCTGTCACGGCAGAGAGCAGTGACAGGATCGAGAGGTGAGCGTAGGCCGCTATATGTTCGCTCACCTCCTGATCTACTGAGCCGACCTGTGATAGTCTCATTGTCACAGGTCGGCTAGAACTATGAGGTGAGTGAAAAGCACTCACCTCATAGTTCTACTTTAAGTATAGGATTTTAGGATTTTGTCACATTACAGATAGATATGTACTAACTCAAGCAGAAAAAACCTGTTTGGCTCTGAATTAACCCTTTTCTAACCCCTCTCTCCTAAGCTATTTTGTTCACAGTTTCCCTTTTTCCAATGTTATGCTCCAATATTGCATTCATTGACATTCACTTTGTAGTTTAAACCAAAAAAAAATTAAAGCAAAATACCCCAAATAAAATAAAAAAAAAACATACATTGCTCCAGGACTAAAATATAATTGTGTTAAGTTAAAAGGTAGCAGAATAAAATGTGTACTTTTTATTACAGTAACACTAGCCTTTTTAAAACCTTTGCCAGTCATAACTGGAAATGTTTTTGTGTTTTATTTTGCACTTTAACCACTTGCTGACCGGGGTGTTTACACCTCCTTCCTGTCCAGGCCATTTTTCAGTATTCAGCGCTGCAGTACTTTGGCTGACGTTTATTCCGTCATGCAACGCTGTACTGAAATGATTTTTATAAAAAGAATTTGGGGACAGATAGAGCTTTCTTTTGGTGGTATGTAATCACCACTGGGGTTTTTATTTTTTACTATATAACAAAAAAGTACAGAATATTTTTTTTTAATGGTTTTCCCTTTATTATTTTAGGAAACATTTATTTTTACCCAATTTTTTGTCAAAATATAAAAGGCGGGATCACGTCGGGTAAATAGACACCAAACATGTCAAGCCTTAAAATTGCGCGCGCCTGCGAAATCGCAAAAAAACACCATAGCCAAAATTGGTCATAAGCGAGATTTTACTGCTCATCAGTTTAGTGTTATTAGTGATTGATGGCCCTTTTTTTGTTTTGTGTTTGTAAATTTTTATTTATTTTGTGAGAATTTTTTTTAAAAACTTTTTATACACTTAACTTTATTGTTATCACATAGGGTGCTAATAAGTACCCTATGCAATAACAAATTACAGTTACAGGTCCCCTTTATGGAGACATCAGGGGTCTCTAAGACCCCTAATGTCACCTAGGGGCCCCCAGAGAAGCTGATGAAGCACAGATCTGCTTCATCAGCTTCTCTCCGGTTTCTGTATTGGAGAGTGACAGAGGAATGAGGAAGTGATGTAATATACATCACTTCCTGCATTCAGAGCTCGGGAGGAGAGCGGGTACTGATCTCCCTCTGTTCTCAGTGCACAGAGCCACATCGCCCGGGATGGATGGATGCCCAGAGGTAAGGAGGGTGGGGGAATGCGCACCTTCACTTCCGTCATACAAGCGATCGGGCGTTTTCACAGACGCTGGACTGCTTGTATGTAAACGCCCATCGCTGGCTGTTTAAAATACAGGCACGGGTGGGCACGAAGGATGTCTAAAGACGCCCACCCGCATCCAAGAGACTCCCGTCCGGCCGTCTTTCAACAATGGGCGGACGGGAGGTGGTTAAAAAAATCATAAGAATTAAAAGAATACCAGCACGCCTTATTTCTTCACAAAATAATCCAAATATCACTTAGTGATAATAAGTCATGACAGAATTATCATAAAATATGTGGGCACATAACTAATATTTAAAATTGCACTAGTCCATACCATCAGTTTGGAAGCACTGTACATCTAAAGCAAAAACATTCTTTTTTTTCTGTTTGAATAGAGTAGGGAATTCCTTATCATTTGAGTCCCAGCTGCTGTTATGAAATGGTGCTGGGACAGAGTTTATTTTTCCTAACACTGTTTTTAAACAGCAAGTCCCGTCTGACAAACAGGGTCCAGCACCAAGCCCAGGAGCTCCTCTAGACCGCTCCATAGAAGCACTCTGCAGCAGGCAATGTAATGCACAATACAATACTATTCCAAATATTTTTTTCCTATTTATACCACATACAGGGACCCCAAATATGTGTAGGATTGGATACATCAATCAGTGGTGTATAGTCATATGAAAGTGTGTAAAGTTTACATAATAGGCATTTTCTAGCACAATGAATTGTGAATTTGTTTCATTTCATTTTTTTTTATATTACAAGCTTATAAACTGTTAAAGTTATAATCAAGTTACCCACAGCATAGTAGTAAATCCCTCTTTAGAAAACCCGGTGTTGCAGCTCTTAGAGCCACCAGCTGGCTGTAATTGACAAATGTGAAATATTTATATTAAATAATTCTAAATGACTTGAATGAATAAACAAAAAAACGTTTGTAGTCCTTAACATAATAAACATTACAAAAACATGAAACAGTTGATATTTCCTTTAGGGCCTGTTCACATGAGTTTCAAGTCCTGATCAGGTCCGGATCTTCAGACGCGGTGCTATGTATTTTTGCCGCGTTTTTGATGCATTCCAGTTAAAACAAAATTATTATTTTTTTTTGGCTGGAGTGAAGCTGTCAGTATGTTAGCTGCAAAAACACGTTTTTGATGTGTTTTTGACGCATTTTGCATTTCCGGACCGTTTCCTGACCGGACAAAATGTGACATGCAGTATTTTTTCTGTCGTAACCTGAACAGACTGCGCACGTGAGATCTGTAGCCCATAAAACACATAGGGATAAATTGGGATGCGTTTTTAGTGCAGGAGTGTACGGATCAGGTCAGCACAGAAAACGGACGAATGTTTAGCATCTTGGCGCTGTATTTAATATGCTAGACAGAACAGGTAATTTTCCAAACTCTTTAGATATAACTGAGGTTTAATGCTGGTGCAGTAGGCAAGAGTCACACTGTCACATTGTGGTAACATGCGGCAACACACTTTATGCGTATTAGTGCTCTGCTGTGCCATTTATTTTGAATGGCACCCCAATGCATGGTGATACCATTCTGTGCAATGTGGTGTACTGCATTTGCCTGCACTTTTTAGTGCACTGTGGTACATTGGGCAGCCTGTTGATTTAACACAACGCACAGATGTAAATGGTCCTTTAATGTTTTTCCCCACCAATCCATGGATATTTGTTTTGAATCCTATGATATCATTTGTATCACTTATTATTACCTTTTAGCCTTGGTGTCCACGCTTCCAGCCTTTATTGCAAGTGACTACATAGCCATAAACAAGGAGAATTTGATTTGCACTGCTCAGCTGAAAAATGCTGAAGTCAGTGTATTAATCTGATGAAGACAGAGGTGTGTGTTTAAAAGACATGACCCACCTTATGACCACTGCACTCTGCAGAGACTCGGTGTGTATATATGTAAAAGCAAAAGCCATTCTGTGGTTTCCTTTTAATAACTGTTCTGTGCTGACCAGACAAAAATACAATTATGTGAAACTTTCTGTATTATATAAGATTCATAATTACTAATGATTACTCTTTAATGCATGTGTATCATTCATATTTTTCATCTGAATATGTATACCATATACATGAGATATGGTAATGTTTTTTTGCATACTAGACTGGTATGTATTACATATGCAATTTATTTTGTTAAATAGAAAACATAATGCATGTTAGCAGTATTCATCATTAAATATATTATTTCCTTCGTTTAAAACAAACAGTCTGCATTAATTTACATATATTTGAAATTGTACTTAATCCCATAAATTAGGACACACTCTATTGCACAGGGACCAAGCATACCCATTATTTGCAATACATCGCAATACACTGGAGAGAAAAATAATGTTTTATCTCCCTCCCAGTCTTTTATTTCCCTTATCATTTTGTTGATTTATTTTTTAACTCTTACTGGTGCCCTGTTGAAAATAATTTTTTCTTTGCCTGTGGTTTTTGACACAAGCATTTTTTTAACTGTATTGGGATCTCTTTGTCCAAAATGCTGTGGCATGGCTAAGGGAGAGATATCTCATCATGATTCCTGTCGTATATATGAGAGGTTGAGGACTGCTTTTTGTTTTTACTTTATGTTATGTCATGTTTGTTCTGATCCAGGCCAGGTTTTTTCTCAACTGTCCTCTAATCACTGCTGCAGGTAAGATATATGAGAAGATCTGTAACTAAGAGGGTTATTCACAGAGCTAGCCGAAGGATCAGCCGTAGCTCCGGCTGATCCATCGGCTAGCTTTGGCCGATGAAGCCCTTCGGTTCAGTAGTGCCCGTACAGCTCCCGTACTATAGCCCGTACAGCTCCTGAAGCTGGCCGAGCGGCTAAGCCGAGCCGAAGTGAAACCCAAGCGGGGACAAGCATGTTCGGCTGAACCGAACCCAGCCGGAGCAAGCCGATGTACGGCTGATTTCAGCCGATGTACAGCTGAAATCAGCCGTACAAGCCTGAAGTGAATAGCCGAACAGCATTCGGCCAACTTCACTTCAGACTAGTTATTCACTCGGCTGCCTTCGGCAGCTTTGTGAAAAACCCTCTAAGGTGTAAGAGCTGCATAAAACTATGTAAGTCTTGGTTCACACTGTATGACAGTACGTGCACAGGTATGCATTAATTATGCACATTTTACCTGCATTTTCATGGGCTGCCCAGTGCACACCAATTGCACCAAAGATGTGCATGCACCATTTTTTTTAAAATGTGCCACACCAAAATGCATAATACTTTTATCCCATTATTTCTGGCGTGTTACAACACACTTGCTTTTTGCATACACGTTTGTGTGTCTGAAAAAAAGATACACGTTTTTGTGTGCTGCAGGAATGTGCATGATTTGGCATATGTTTTTTAGATGAGCATTTATGAACAGGACTCATTTATGAACAGGATTTATTTTCTGTTTAATCTGCTTATTTTACTACTTGTAAACTATCTTTTAAACTTTAAAAAAAAAAAAAAAAAGAAAAGTCACGTGTCAGTTTGAAAATACCTGCTGTGTGAAGTTTGCTTATCCATCCTCCTGATGTCTGAGTGTATCTTTACCCCAGAAAAGGTGATCCCAAACAGAGTGTAACCACACAATACTTATTATCCCCATCTCTGGCTTCCATGATTTGCGAGTCCCTGACCCGGAACCAGCATGCAGCAAGTAATCAGAACGCCTGATCTGCTTACTTGTTCTGGGTCAAGACTCAAGTGGGTCGACTTACTGAAGGTGGAGAACATATTCACTTTGCAAAGCTAAAGTCCACTTAGCTTAGTGAATAAGATGAAGCAGTGGGTAGGTTAAATACTCAATCGTATAAAAGGAAAAAAAAATAAAAAATTCTTCCATAATGGAATGAATATTGTAAGCAAAATTTCATTTAAATTTATGTACTAATCGAACGGCACATTCACTCTTCTGCATTAATAAATAAACCCTATTGCATAGTACGCCACTAATGCACAGCAATGCCACCACGTGGCTATTTTAAAATTTCCTCTCTAATTGTTCATAGTTGTTCTATTATTTCCAGCATGGCATTTACATGTTCACGCATTTCCTGGCCTCATCTTATTTGGTTTGCATAGCAGATATAGTTTACTGTTTAGGTTTGAATGCTCATGCATTTTCTGTAATGTAGTCCACATACCTTTAGCTTGTCATCTTCCACTAGAAGACTTATAATTGCTTTTGCTTGCCTGTTCTTCTTGTGCCATTCCTCCGTGGGTCCAGTAGTGGGTCTGTCCGTACTTAGTATTTGCCACAAGTCATCTTTGCATTTCAAGCTTGAACTTCAACAGCTGGTAGTTGTCATTGTTGAGCTTTGCAATTGCAAACTGTATATCTGAACTGCTTGTCATGTTTCAGTAGCTTGGATGCGGCTCTTGTTGACTTGCAGTATTCTGTTTAGTGCCCTGGCCCATAACCTGTTTGTTACGTGTTTAGATGAAGCACTGAGATCTTGAGGAATGGTGAATTAAGTTGTACTTGCTTACAAGGACATTACATCAGAATTCAGCACTATACAACATACAGAGAGAACGTCCTGTATATATCATAGGCAAACATGCATATGCATCAGTGACGTGCGGTACCTCTTGCTCGGGGTGAGGCATTCCCCAGCCCCGCCCCCCCCCCCGCTGGCCACCGATCTGAATGGAGAAAAAGCTCTCAGCTTCAGACATTAAGCTGACAGCTTTTTCCTCCATAATTCTAGATGAGGCTCTGCCTCCCCTGCCTCCCTGATAAGCATAGAGACTAACATTGCACTACAGCTCCATCTACAGCTCAAAAGACATAATTACACAAGTAATAAATGCATATATCAGCATATGCTGATGTATTTCCAACAATGATATCAAGATCAGGACTTAAAACTAGCTAATGCTTTTCAGCTGAAGTGGCCTTAATCATAGCAATAGCAATCTATACCAATAGCAGCCTATGCTTCTCACACTGCAGGTTTCCTTTAATCATGTAATTTAGTTTTTATGTTTTTCAAAATAAAAAGTGACAGACCAGGATTATATTTGGAATTGATGTTACTGTGGGTAAAATGAATATTTGTAACCTGCAATAATATTCAGCCATTCATAAACGTATTTCCCTTTATTTTATTATTGTTTTTATTGGAAAACTGAAGTTTACAAAGATATTTACATCCACAAAAATCATCAGTTTATAAA
>NW_017307572.1:62644-94406 GCF_000935625.1 Nanorana parkeri
TACCTCAGACATGCATGTGACTGTCCTGCCTATTTGTTAAAAATAGCCCTGGATGTACAGTACATTGCTGAATATTAGAAATTATGCCATCCCTTTATATGTCCTTACAAAGATAAAAACATAGAAACAAATGTAATGCTCTCATGCTAAAGCTAGGGTGCTTAATTCAGCTGTGTACAACCAGTGTAGCTGCTAAGTAAGGTTGTCAGGAAACTAAAGATGTCATTCAGGAGCCAAACTTACAAGGTTATCCAAAGACATGAAAATAACCACATAATACATTGTGCTGAATCTGTAATTACTTAGTATACATGTTCCACCTTCAAGACAAATTAAAAAAATGTATTGTCTGCGAAAGACATTATTAATGAGCTTCTTTTAAAAGCCTGACTGATAAATCTTGTTCTTGTAAGAGTGAAGGTTTATGGGACACCGCTAACGCATCCCCTCTGATTCCTGGAATAGATGTGACATTGAAGAGGTGAGCAAAAAAAGTAGTAATAATGTTCCAATCTATAATCTTATTTCAAATATATTTTTCCTCTTACAGATTAAAATTGATAAAATGCAACTGTTCCAGTTTATAATATGCTCTTTATATATTTATGTGCTAATAAAACTATTACACCAAGCTCTGGAAGACTATATAGCTTGTATTTGCTATGCTGAATGCAATTGCACAAAACTAAAGAGACTTTTTAAAGCCTTTAGAAGAGCAGTTAAATGTCAGAGAGCAGTAGTAAAATCTAGAAACTGTGTGAACTGTAAAGTGTATCTCTGTGAAGAACATCTATACCCTACATGCACGTCCTAATATTGTCTTTTTAAAAATGCTGCAAGTGCAAAGAAATTGCTGATGATTCTGCTTGAAATCCAGTGAGCTCCTAATTTCCTGTAGTGCGCTAAAAGTGCGCTTCTGCTGCGCTGAAATCCCAAGCAGAAATGTCAACCTTGCATGAGTTCTCTCCTGCTGCAATAAAAAAATGCTGCTAAAAGAATATTGGAAAAGTGGAACTTTAAAAGGTACAATAAGTTACTATCACTCAGAAAATGAATGAATTCATTTTATTATGAGAATGGAAGAATTAATGTCACATACATATGGTAGAAACACAGATTTGTTGATTGTGTGGAAAAGATGGATTGACTATATGTCAGAGAGAAGAGGTAATTGAAGATCAGGGTTAGGAAATATACCCCACCGCCCCCCAACCCCCTTTTTTTGTGTGTGTTTAGTGTGGGGAGAGTCTTTATGCTATATGGAAACATGATTTGATTGGTTGAGTAAAAGTGTTTGGGATAGCTTGAGAATTGATATTCAACCAAATGGGGGTTGGTTTTTGTATAATAGAAATGCATTGATTGTATAATTGTTTGTGATTGGCTTTGTTTCTTTGTAATTTGTATAAAATAATACAAATCTATTAGGTAAAAAAGTAAGTTACTATCACAAGTTTGAATTTATGTAATTAAAATCAATATTTATAACCAAACATCTAAAAAATTACTATTGAAACGTACATTCTCCACACATGTATTCATCACCAATTAGTTCATAGATCAGTAATGTAGTAACAGAGTAATTAGTTTAAAGATTAGTTCCAATGAAAAGTGTCCTTGCAATCAGATATTCAGGTCTCTACACATTTCATAGATAAAAGTCTTCTTCCTAGAGGATGAAAATTATGTGTGTACTTTCTATATTCACAAGTAGGCTCTAATTCCACCACGGCTCAGGAACCTGCCAAACGTCTGTGTATGACTGCATGGGATCATCCTAAAGAAGCATACTGAATGTACATACTGGAAAAGTGGAGTATCAGCTTGTGATATTCAGTGGATTACATCTACCTCTTGAGCTGATACCATACATATACAATTTCTGGCTTAAAATATTGTATCATTTCTTCCTCACACTTTGGCAAATACTGCTGGGATCATCTGTTATGGACAATCACAGGAACATTTGGTGTTGAAAACAGCTAGAAATCACAGAGCTGCACTGTCCAACTGAGCCTGGATTTACACCTAGGCGTCTGCATTTCCGTGCATATTATTGTAAGTTTTCGTCTAGCCCATTTAGTGTGTTTTTGAACATTTGTGTGCACGTTAGAAGAGATGTAGACGCGCCTTTTAGCTGGCAGATTGAGAGACATTGTAGTAAATGGATAAATAAGCACAAAAACACACTCAGGAATGTGCAAAATGCTTGTGTCCAGCATTTCCCCTGAAGTCTATTGGGACAAGCGTGCTGTTCTCTGCCGAAAAGAATCTCATGTACTTTTTTCGCTTTACAGCTTGCAACAAAACACTTAGGTGTGAACAGGCACCATTTAAATTAATAGGATTTCTTGCGTTGAGAGTTTTGTTGCACTTATCTTTGAGTGTCAAAACACCTAGGTGTAAAGAGCTGACCCTGGCAGCTACATGCATGAATGTGAGTTGAGGAGTAGGGGACTCTAGGATGTACAAGTTAGAAGGTATGGTATACAATATAGGTGTTAAGGGTTAACTTTTAAGGTTTAAGTGTTAGGTGTAGGTTAATTGTAATGGGTTAATTTTGAGGGTTTATATGTTAAGGTACCCTCTCAATTGGAGACATTGTACAGACCATTTTGGTATGAACATTGGCTTTTTAAAAGTAACTATTTGAACTCTTTGAAGAATTCAGGAAATGCATATTTCTGTATAAATGGTCAAAATTAAACCAATGATTGCTCCCCTCTACTTAATAGTAGGCCACATGCTCTAAACATTGGGAGGGTACCTTGCCAAGGGGGTCTCCCCTTGCCAGAAGCAAAAAAAGCAAAATAAAAGCACGGGGACCCCCTATAAATCCATACACCATACCATTATCCTAGATAAAGGCCTGGTATGGATTTTCAAGGACTCCCGACAGACACAAAACAATTGTCATGGTGTTTCCCCCGGAATCCATACCAGATCCTTATCTAGGCATGCAGCCTGACTGGCCAAGAAAGAGAGAGGCAGCAAGTGTGTAACACTCCCCTCCTAAACCATACCGAACTACATGCGCTCAACATAGGGGGGTACCTTGCCAGGGAGCCCCCCCCTTGCAAGGTACCAATCTTGATGGCAACAAGGCCCTCATTCTGACATGTCTGGGGCTGGGTCATTGGTGGGTGTATGTGGAGGTCTGGGGGTGGGGGACTTGTTGGAATCAGGAATCTCCCTTTAAAATAAGCAGTCCTCCTAGATATCTGTCACAAATGAATAATTGTCCATCAGAATTTACATCCCACTGACTGCCCAATTAGCCTCAAAATTCAATTTTTTATCAATTCATCAAACTTTGGGTGAATAGATTCTTAACAAGATTACCATCACTACAGACAAATACAAAATATAAATATATACAAATCTGTATATTTAGCAAAAAGAATCTTAAAACATGTGATTATGTAATATTATAACCACTTAACAAAGCTAATAAATTAGCTAGAAGCATATTGTAGTTTGATAACTACAAAGGTATCTGAGCTGAAACAAAGATAATGTTGTGTATGATTTGCATTTAATTAGTGTAGAAATAAGATGAATTGTAGAAATGTACTAAAGAAACCATCCATGACATTTCACAAATCTGTTGTACTTTGGGAAAACAATCATTCTTGTGAATGTGCTGATAAATACATTTGTAGGTAAACTTTTTAAATAATTTTTGTAGTTTCAATCTTAAATAACTAAATCAATATGGAGGACTAATAATTTGTACCATGGCTTTTTCACAAAAAAAAAGTGAAAGAACAATTTACAGTACAAAATGAGGTGCTAAACTGATGCATGTTACAGAACATACAGTCTACAGCTTTAATTACCTAAAAAAAAAATTTTTTTGTTATGGATACATTGTAGGCCTTTCTTTAAAGAGCATATGCAATAATGTATTTCAATCATATGATTCAAATGTGAATAATTATGAAAAAGTAAAAGTATCAAAACCTGTTAAATTTATTCTGTAATTTCAATTTTCACATACCTTACACAATACAACCATAAATGTCCTTCCTTATCCTGTGCCTAGTAAAATTATCATTCTTTCCCTGCATGGACAATAAAGGCCCCTGGAGCCCCATAGTGCAAGGGAGTCTCGACTGCAGCAAGCATGCTCCCATTTAAGGGGGATTTTAACCAACTCCTGGATGTGTAAAGCAGCTCCATGGGATTGGCTATGTTCCTATGGGGTGACAAGGTGGTTTAAAACTTCCCACTAAGGTTTCACTGAGTCATGCTCCTCTGTCCAGAGGATCGTTGACCACAGGAGAATTTGCCTGCCCACTCGCCCATTGAGCATAATGCCCTCAACATTATACCCTTTGTTATACAGCAGGGGTGCAAAGCGAACACTGGTGGATCGCGATCGGCTCACTGACCTGTGTCATGTGATCCCGCGGTGCTCGGGCGGCTGACTCCATCAGACGCTGCAGACGGGAAGGGGTGGGACACTTTGCAGCATTTTTTCAGATAGCACTGGACCGGAACGTAGGCAGTAATGTACTGCCTCACCACGTCCCCTGCCGCCCCTGAATGCAGGTAGATCTCCAGACGTAAAATTGTGGGCACCGCTGTTATACAGTATATTTATATTATGTCAAGAAATTCCAATAAAGCTGAGGCCTTGCTCTTTCCAACTTGAATGTGTGTCTGAGTTATCATTGGTAAGGCTGCATAATGTATAGTGTATGGCTAGACCAGGGGTCAGCAACCTTAAACACTCAAAGAGCCATTTGGACCCGTTTCCCACAGAAAAGAAAACACCGGGAGCCACAAAACCCTTTTGACATCTAAAATGGAGATAACACTGCATATATTGTTTTTTACGTTTATGCTATGTATAGCATGTATATAGGTATATGTGGGCTTAGTAACGCACTGGACTCTGGGCTTAGTAACACACTGGACTCTGGGCTTACTAACACACTGGACTCTGGGCTTACTAACGCACTGGACTCTGGGCTTAGTAACGCACTGGACTCGGGGCTTACCTGAGACCCCCGCACAGCCCACCTGAGAATGACCCTGCAGAGCACACCATAGATCCTGCACAGCCCATCTGAGATTCTCTATGGTGGGCTCTGCAGGGCCTGACGTGGACTGGTTGCCGGGGTCCCTTTCACTGTACCTCCTCCCAACTCCTCTTACCTGCAGCTGCTGGGGCCTGGCCTCCTCCACCCCCTCCCCTGTCACCTTTGCCATGCCACCCCTGGTACAGCTGATACTCATATAAGAGGCCCCTCAGGCTGCCCAGACCCCTCACAATGTCACTTCTATCCGACTCTGTGAGTGCGATCTCACATTCCACCCCACTCACAAAGTCGGATAGAAGTGACATTTCAGGACCGAACAGCTGTTTCAGGACTGAACACCTGGACAGGGAGCCGCAGCAGAGGGATGAAAGAGCCACATGCGGCTCCGGAGCCACAGGTTGCTGACCCCTGGGCTAGACCTATGCTTCTTCCCAGTCAAGCAGCATCAGAGACACGAATACATACCTTGTAACATTCCAAACTCAAGCAGTGACGCAAACTTCAAGTTACAGAAAAGCAAACTTTTAAAAGTGTGGTTTGTGCTTATGACATTTGATTAAAACGAAGGAAGAGTTTTCACAGATTAAGGGTGTACTTAAAATAAATCTACAGACAAAACTTTTTTTTTTAGATTTCTTATAACCAGGCAGAAAAAAAATAAAAATGTGTTTTTAGTAGAGTAGCAAATACTGAAACCCATGTGAAATCTCAAAGGTTAAAGTCACCCTTACTACATGTTGCTATAAGCGCTGGGCCTTCTAAAGATTTAGGTTACATGGAAGGCAATTGAAACATGAATGGCCCAAAAACAAATCTACTAAGCTTCCTTAAGAAATGATTTGGAGAAACACCATGATTTTCAGGTAGTGTAAATTGTTTATTTTTAAATATATCACATTCTGCTATCTATTTTTATTACAAAGTTGAGTTGATTAAACAATTATCTTTAAACAATTATCCTGAAGTGGGCGACATTGGTTTTTAAATACCTTATCTTGTATTTCTAATATTGTTATCATGCTGAGATGCAAATAGGCTATTTTTTATTCCTGCCATAGATTTTATATTTCTAAAACGTTGGCCCTTTCTTAGGTGGATCCGGGACATATGCCAGAGTTACTCTGTATTGATTATGCTCTAATCGGTTATTGTTTCCAGATGTAAGTAAGAGCTAACAACATGAACAGAGATGTGCCCTTTTACTCCACTGGAAGGTACTTCATTTTCTATAAATGATACAGTTAATCTTATTTTTGTCTTGTATATCAGTCCCAGTGGCTCATGTTATTTTGGAAACATTTAATGTTAGTGTTAGCATTTGGATTCCATTATCACCTTTACTGACCTTTGTTAAAATATGTGCCAAGCTATTTTTCAAAAAGCTTTTTCCTCCTTATAATAACCCCATTTAACTTCATACTGTTTTAAAGGATAAGTTTAATCATCTCAGCCATTTTTTTCATGACATGGCATTTAATGTTCTACCAAGTGGCTATAAAGTGATCAAATTAACTGGTAGCTTGCTTTTTGTATTTAGTGATTAAGTGTTGTAGCATTAAAACAAATCAAGATAATGCGGTGGAAATGGAACAATTAGCTTTTTTATAATGCATAAGTAAATTCATTTTATTTGTATGACATGTTTCATTGGTTTAACTATCAATGATTAAAAAAAAGTTTACTAGATTTCTAATATGACCTTCATCAAGGAATTTAATAGTTACATTTTAGGCTAAAAAATGGCAATTATGCTCAATAATTTTGAACCTTCGTTATTTGCATTTTATGTTATCAAACAATGTGAAGACAGTAGAGATTTACAATTGTATGAAGTGAGCTGAAGTGAATTGAACTGTGTCCAAACATCCAATCATGTGCAGAGGAATTCTAGAAAAGAAAGCTTATTCTTCATATGACTGAATGTGTGAAATGAAAGCTTCACCTTCATACCCCTTCACATGTTAGTTAATCAGGTCCAGTGTATTTGTTTAATGACAGCATAATAGTGGCTCATCACAATGCTGATGATAATTATGATTATTCAGATAAATTATTGTTAGCTACACTTACATTTTGTTTTGTTTTTCTTAAACTGTGAACAATAGATGTAAACTGTCTTGACCGTAAAGTTGAACATCAGGCAGATATGATAGATATAACTTAATACAGCTTTGTGTTCATTAATACATAATTAAATGTACTCTGCAAGCATGTACTATCTGGATTTGGTCAGGTATAGGCCTCTTGTGGTTTCTGTACAACAGAACTCAGTTTGGGAAAGGGAGAAGCAGCCCAAGGAGCCAATCAGTTCTGCTACAGTGCCCATATGCTAATATTGAGCATGGTGATGGGAGAAGAGAGCTGTGGGGCAAAGATAAACTCGTCAGTGTGCTGCTTCTCTTTTCACTGCCCAGTCACGGGGGAAGGGACAATAACTGTAAATGTTACCAAACTGCAGTAAATAAAAATCTGGTCTCTTTTCCTTTCGGACAGGGCTGAGCTGTGAAGCAGAGCTGTGTAAACCTTAGAACAGAATGGACAGAAATGCAGGCAGGTAAAACAGCTACCTTATATGTATTTCGTTTGTATAATTAGCTGTTTGTCTGGAGTTAGGCTTTACGTAGCTTTTCCGATATGATATCACAGGGCTCACACAGGGCTTGGCGAACAAATTGCCTGGGAGCTAAGTGGCGTAAAATATTTGTATTCCTTAGAACTCTCCTATAGTGGAGCTAATACTGCAAAATAACAAAATACTAGCAGATAGATATTTATGGTAGAATAGTCTTTGTATGTCTTTTCTGCCTTAAAATCTTTCCCCTTGCCTGCTAACAGGTTTTTTTTCTTCTTTTTTTTTTTAATGATTTGTATATTGACAGCTGCACATGCGCAGCGCAGTGTACAATATCTGTATATCTTTCATATGCCTTAAAAACACAGGGTACTGGGATGAATGAACCCCTGTGTGTACGTGCATGCGTTATGTCATCCTGGTTTTTAGGTAATTGAGCTGGTCAAAGACTGCTGAACACTGAAGAAGACAGGGGAGAGATGAAAGATGACGAGGGGGATCTTGGATGTTGAAGCACTGGAGAGGAACACTTTACAAAGTAAGTGTGCTATAATGAAAATATGCTCTGTACACTTGCACATTATGGAACAAGTTCCAGTGAGGCCATAACCCCTTTACTTCTGCTTTAACATGTATTTGTTCAACATTCAGATCTCAATTTCCTTGCTAATTTGCTTAAAATCTGAAGCATGCTCTCTTTCTCTGCCTAAGGACAGTAAACTCCCATTCTCTAAAATAGAACTCTCTGCTTATAATTTGTCATTTGTTACATCAGACACATGACCATTAACAGTCTCAGTAGGAGGGACACCTTTATCTGCGGTGCTATGGGAATATTAATTGCTTCTAATCTGCAGAAAGAAATGTTTTGTGTTTTTTAAGTTAATAAAATCTATGAATAGGTATTCTATTTATATCTGTTAATATAAACAAATAGCTAAGTGTACGTTCAATTTTACTTTCATGATTTTGTTCCCTGATGTCCCTCCACACCACATTTGGAATTCATTTATAGGAATGAAGAAGAAGCAAAACACTGAGTTGGTCAGGCTGAACTGTGTGGATCCTAATAATCATACAAATTTGTAAAGTTGGTATTAGGGTTGCACAGATACCAAGTACAGTACTCGGTACAAGTACGAGTACATGTACCGATACTTTTGAGCTCCAAGACTATACTAGATAAAAATTCAGAAGTTAGGAGTCAGCTGTCATTTGTAAGGAGCACACGGAGCTCCTGGGATTTGTACATCTCTGTTTTAATGTACGATTTTGTTTTTATAAATATAAAAAAAGGGATGCACAGATACCAGTTTTGCGAGTACGAGTACTGGTACTTGCTGAGTACTTACAAGTACGAGTACTGATACATTTTTGTTTATTGTCATGTTACAGTTTTTCTAAAACAATACAGACTAATGATTTCTGGACAGTGGTGGAGCGCCAGAGCCAGGTCCCAGCTGCAACCGCTGCAACCCTGGTAGTTCTCATGAAAATGCCAAGTATCTGCACTGGTACTCGAAAAGTATCTGTGCATCCCTAGTTGGTATGGATGGCTAGCAGGGAGCAAACTCTTGGAGGTTCCTCTTTCATTTACCTTTTCTTGAACTGATTACCTCTCCTACAAATCTATTTTCTGCTGCCCTGTACCCTAACTGCTGCTGGAAATCCTGTAATAGTTACCTTTCCACTGCTATGGGCTCCTCCCATTTGTTGGCCCTGTAATAAACCTTCAACAGATGGTCAAATGGCTCCTGTCAAAGCCCAGATTACCTATCATGACACAGTAAGGTAGTAGGTTAAGTACAGGAGAGTGTTTGGGTCTACTATAAAGATTCAGGCACACTTTTTCTGAATCCATCTACATTTCTTTCATCTTTCCTTGTAAATGCTAGTCTATAGAACACCAGCTTCAACAAGCATTTGCCAAGTTTCAAGCAACTTTTTCGAAGTTCTTAAAGCACCCTTAAACTTTACTCCATAATAAACAGAGATCTTAGGGGAATGCTGGCAATTGTTTACTGTGGTCCTGTGGTCATCTAGGTCTTTTGATGCTGCTGAGCTCCCCAGTGCATTTATTCTTTTTAAGAATGTACCAGAATGTTGATTTGACCACTTCTAAAGTTTATGCTCTCTCATGAGATCATTTTGTTCTGTCAACCTAATGAAAGAAATGCACTGGCGAGCTCAGCAACACCAAAAGACCTAGATGACAGCACAAGAATTACTTGGTCAGTGGTTTCACAACAGTGAGGATAGTAACTTTATCCTTGAAGACTTGCACTCTGATAGCAGTAGTAGTCCACCAAACAGACAGTAGCCATGCTATATAGCCAGGTGGGAATGATTTGGCAGGCCATACCTGGGTGCCAGAGATTGTAGAGTAGGAAAGTGAAGGAGAGGCACAGCATCAGATAGGGAGTATGTCATTCAAGGGCAGGGTCAGCTTGCCGACACGTGCACAAAGCATTCATCCTATTCCACTGGCACTAAAGCACGGGTTCAGACCACTGCTATCAGTGGGGCTGCTTCACATAGTTTAGCAGTCTTGGACTTTTTTAACATATCTGCTACCGACATCACAGTAATGGTTAACTGCCACTGCCTGCAGCGTATCATGCATAGTAAACCTACCAGTCATTTTGGTATTACATGTATGAGGAGACACATGATGCTTCATCACAAAGTTCAGTGGGAGCAGCACATAAATGATATTAGTCGGCAGTGAAAAGCCCACAATCCTCCTCACTCCCCACTTTCAACCTCTTTCGTCACAATAATCTCCATCTGCATTTGCTGTAACATCTGCATCTTCAAGCCATAGGGATGAAAGGGGTTTGAAAAGCTTTCCTTATGAGGAGACACATGATGCTTCATCACAAAGCTCAGTAGGAGCAGCACATAAATGATATTGGTCGGCAGTGAAAAGCCCACAATCCTCCTCACTCCCCACTTTCAACCTCTTTCGTCACAATAATCTCCATCTGCATTTGCTGTAACATCTGCATCTTCAAGCCATAGGCATGAAAGGGGTTTGAAAAGCCAAAATTTGCTTTTAAGTCTAAAATGATGAGCAGTAAAGGCTTTTAAAATGTCGCCTATGGACAATTTTAAGTACCATCGTGTTTCACCATTGCATAGGCAAATATAACTTTAATGCATTACATGTTTGATATCTATTTACTCAATGTAACCCCATCTTTTAATTTTTTACCAAAAATGGGTATTATATCATGCTTGTGTGTACTAAAATAATTTTAGTGGGGTTTTTCCTAAAAATATTGATTTGATCAACAGTAGTGTGACATATAAAAAATGCAGTTATAATTTTTTTATTCTACAGGGCCTCTGCTTTCAGAAAATATATAATTGTTTGGGGGTTTAAAGTAATTTCCTATACAAAAATGTAGATTTCAGCATGTGTGTGTAAAAAGGAAAAAATTGCTCCAGTACTATGGTAACTAAATACTAGGGATGCACCAATACCGGCTTTTCGATAATGAGTACGAGTACCGATATTTATCTTTCGGTACTCGCTGATGCTGAGTACCGATAACGGTACTTCTGCTAGCATGGAACTGGCCAATCAGGAAGCTGGGCGGCATTTCATTACCTGCCGCCCGGCTTCTTGATAGCCCGGGAAACTGGCTCCATGCTGTTTGGCCGGGTCCATGCTGATTGGCCCGGGAAGCCAACTTCCCAGCCAATCAGCAGCGAGCCGACTTCCTGACCAATCAACAGAGAGCTGGCTTCCCAGCCAGTCAGGAAGCCGGATGGCATGTTATTACCTGCCGCCCAGCTTCTTGATTGCCTGGGAAGCCAGCTCCATGTTCCCTCACAGCACTGCTTGTCAGAGGAAATCTCCCTCTAACTGGTATCGGGGGTAAGTATCGGAGCATTTGGGTGAGTACGGGTACTCGCCCAAATACTCGGTATCGCCACCGATGTCGATACTAGTATCGGTGCATCCCTACTAAATTATCTTTATGGAGTCTGTACTATATTCCTTCCTTTTTTAAGTGAGAAAATAAACACTTTACTATGGATAAGTGGAAAAGAAAAAAAAGATGTAACAACAGTAAATATATACATTGCGTGCAATTACAAATAATGTCACAGTAACACATTTTGATTTTGTGTTCTGTAATCTGATTTCTTAGCATATTGTGATTGGAGGAATTGTATTTGCACTTTATGAAGTCCCCTCAGCACTGCAATAACAGTAACTAATGCATACACAGATGTTAAGGTTGACAATGTGACTATAGAAATGTAATTTTCATTACACAGTTTAAATTTCCCTGGTTTATACTGGAACATAATCTCTTAATTACATGTAATAAATATAAAGTTAAATAATTAAATGATTGTAGATTAAACACAGTGGGTGTTAGTACAGTGTAGAATTATATTACTAAAACTGAACATTGCTTAAAAGCTAATCTGTTTTTGTAATAAACCTAAGATTTGTTTCTGTAAAATAAAGGCATGTATTCAGCTTTGCTTTCTGTTCAACCACCTGATGTAAAGTAACTCAAATTCAATTTTATGTTTTTATAGGGCTCGGTCTTGCAGTTGGTGATACCGGGCATATTTTTACCATAAGGCTGCATTCAGGTGGTTGGCTCAGTGTGTAGTAGACTTTTCTTATCCTTGTCAAGCCCCATCTAAACCATGGGTCTAATGTACTGTACTGGGCCAAATGGTTTACAACATATTGGGGTTGATTTACTAACCATATAAACACGCCACGAACAAGTATACACCTCTGTAGTGTGTTCCCTCCCAGCATGATCTATTGGTGGAATCTAGACACTTTTGTAGTGTGTACACACCCAGCAGGTGTGTTGTGCAAAGCCCTGCATGAATTGCAAGGTGATGTTGTGTAAATTAGCTCTACATTGTGTTGCTTGCATTGATGAATGCAGGAATGTAAATGCATGAGCTAACCATTTTTGTCTAAACTGTGAAGCAGCATTATATATGCATCATGTGCATGATTTTTCCATATATGGCATTAGTGGAAATATGCTTTTAGAGACTTTTTGGTTGATAAATACGTTTTGCTGTGTAAAAATCACACGCACCTAGTGCGTGCGTGTGTTTAGGTTAGTAAATCACCCCCATTGTGTCAATTGGCACAATATAGCTGAACACTATTAGTGATATTTAGGCCACTTTCAGACTGGACTATCAATAATTTACATTGTTCCTACTGCTAGAACTTGGATATATCACTACCTTAACAAAACAGGCCCTGGGTGTTCTTCTGAATCTAGAGCTGGTGTAAATACAAAGACATTTGTATTTATCGTTAGGCAAGAAAAGTCTTAGGTTATACTGTATGTCACACTGTGTAACATGTTAGTATAGTGCTTCCGCCACTCTCCCTTTTTTTTTACATACCATTATTTATAGGGCATGCATGCAATGTATAGCTCACATTTTGTATTTATTCACTCTACAGGAGGAGCGGAAGCCAATTAAAGTGACACTAAATCCAGGAGTTAAATCTTAAAAATGTATTCAAGTACCATAACATTTAACAAAAATATTACTTATTTGTGTATCACTCAGCTGCAGATCCTAAAATCACCTCTGAATTCATGCTGACACTGTCCTTCCTTCTGGAAGGTGGCTACTTTTGTTCCCCATGGTCTCTCTGTGTGTTGTAAAGCAGCCACCATTTCAAGCTCACTCCCGTGATGTGCTACAATTTCATGTTTAGTTTACTCATTTGTATTGAGATTGTAGTCCATCACGGGAGTGAGCTTTGAGCGGTGGCTACTTTACAACACACACACAGACCATGGAGAACAAAAGTAGCCACCCTCCAGAAGAAAGGGCAGTGTTAGAGGAATGCAGAGATGATTTGAGGATTTACAGCTGAGTGATAAACAAATAAGATACATTTTTGTTCATAGTTAGGGTACTTGAATGCATTGTTATCATTTAACTACTGTTTTATTTCACTTTAAGTTGTAAGGTGGTGATATAGCTTTTCTTACACAGAGGATGACAAAAGAATAGAGGTAGAGAGATTTGGTCCTCTTTAAAAACTAAAGGTATTGCAATACCATTGCCAACTGTATATCCTCTGCCAGGTTCACACACAGCTATATTTTTAGGCAAAACCATATCGCTTAATGCATTTCACATGTAGCGTGTATTGTTCTTACTCTGAGAATATTTTATGTAAAAGAAACTTTCTTCATAAAACCTGAGATTTCGTTTTTGAAGGTGACTTCATAAAGATTCTAAAATATATGCTTAAAATTTTTATACTTGATGGTCTACTTTATTCATGTTTTATCTGTAGTATGAGCAGTCTGTTCACATGGCCTATATAGTCTACTTATTGCATTTAATTAATATTTTTTTTTTTCATTTCAAGTATGGTAAACTGTTCATCGCATAAAAAATATATTTTTATTCAATATAAGTTTTATGTAAAAAAAAATGATAAAACCTGGCTTGTAAATTTTTGAGCCTTAACATTTTTCTTCCTTAAATCATAGACAAAACAACAATGCTTAATGCTATACATGTGCTTCTGTGCAACTATTACAATATGACAATTATTTACACATTGCTTTACATTCATGCAAGGACTGAATATTAATTGTGGTTATCTGCCAAAATGCAGTTTTTAATGCTTGTACAACATTTCCACATCCAGATGGCTTGTCTATTTTATGAGCAAACAATTTGTGATTTCCAGCTGTATTTACCTGATCCTTTATCTTCTAAATTATATGCACTGTCCAGATGAAGAGAAATAGAAAACAAAAACAATAATATGCTTATAATTTAAACATTGCAGTATATTGTGTTAAGGTATGTCATACATTTAGATATCCATTATCACTTAGTATGATATTATTTGGCTATACCACCTCCTGTACATTGAATTGATATTTTAGCATCACAGCAATTGTTATCCCTGTACTAATATGTGCCCAACAAATATGCCAGGAAAACAGAATACATATTCATTGATATTAATTGCATGTAAGAGCAAATGAATAACTATAAATGTATATGTCCTATTAAGCACTCACTTTCTGGCTTTGCCAGCTCTGTTGCCAAAACTGGTGGCATTCTAGAGTAGCATAACAACTCCCATTATGCTGAAATCATATACAATCTCTTTAATATTTAAAATGTATTGCAGACAATTTTTATTTACTTTGGAAAAGAGCAGAGAAGAGGTAACATTGTTGTCTGTATTTTTATATTTGCCTGTAGCCCATTGAGATTTTTCCTCACTTGTCCATGTGAAGCCTGCACAAAAAATGGAGATGCTGTTATATCCAGGCAAAAAGGAACATGCAGCAATAAAAATGTTGTCAGACATTCTAACCCTTCCCCACTCTACCAAAAAGATTGTCATTGTTTTTGTTTGCGTTCCTGTTTAAAGTAAGATTTTCCATCACATCCCATCCACACAGGAAGGGTAGCAAAAACACCACAATAGGAACACAGATGACAATCAACATATGGAAGAGTTGGACTTTAAATCTTTAAAAATTCTTTGTAAAAGGAAAACTGTTTACCTCTTTTGCAGTTATCTAAGAAAAATTGTACCTTTAATAACATTGTACTTAATGAACCCCTCCCACCCCCTGAGTGCAGCCTGACTGGTAAAATACTCAACTTCCTCTCCATCCCAGAGATATTCACCGTACAGCCTTGCCCAGCACCGTACAACCTTTGCCCAGAAAACATCCCCACTAGGTTTACTTCCTACTGTGTACAAACTGCATGGTCCTGTTCATACCTATGAATGAGCTGTATTCCACAGGAATGCATGGTGCTGCAACGTGCTTGCACAGCATGAAGAGGACATGGTGGGGACATTTTCTGAGCAAAGGCTGTGCGGTGTCAGGCAGGGTCACAAAATCAATAGAACTGAGAAATAATATTTTAACAGGCAAGTTGCGCTTGAAGGGGTGCAGGGAATTATAAGGATAAATGAACTGTTTGGCATTCAGTGCAGCAGAGGCAGCTTTGTCAGCCGGTAGCAGGACGTTAGGTGCTCACTAGATTTCTTGCTGGACAAAAAAGTATTTTAATCACATTTTTATTTATTAGATAGCAAATCATTTAAAGGATATTTAAACCCTCCCGTTTTTTTCCATATATCTACTGCAAGCAAGCAGTAGATATATGCAGAAAGTTTTAAAAAAAATGATCAAACAGCAGTTTAGACTCACCTGTGTTCCGTGCGCGGTACCATCCAAAAATGAGAAATTTTCTCGAGCGCTGCAAGGGATCTTGGGGCGCGCGCATGCACAGTTCTCATTTTCGGCCGGGACAAAACGAGGGACGCAAGGTAAGTCTATGGACGCGTGCACCCGCATGCAGACACCACTGGATCGGAGGGACAGAGCAGTCAGCGCTGGATCGGAGAGCCGCCGCACCGCTGGAGAGGAGGCTGAAAACATCAGGAAAGAAGAGGAAGATCGGAAAAAGAGACATCATTTAAGGTAAGTGCTAACATTAACATTGGGGGGAGGGAAACATTTTTATGCCTTTAATGTCACTTTAAATAAGCTTTTCTAATATTTTTTTATCATATTATTTTGTTTTAAAGGTGGATTCACATTAATGTCCTTCTGTGTTCATGTGTTTTTCAATGCGCATTTTCATTGTGTGTATAATTGACTTATGCGCTTAGCATCTGGTGAGGTGTCAGTAGAACCTGTCATCTTCCAAATGTAGCTGGCCAAGAGAACATGGCTTGTTGCAGAGGTAGGTCTTGGTAACCATGAATTTTACCCATATGAAAATGCTTGTATTATGCACATCGACATGAAAAAAACCTACCTTAATGTTTTTCCGTGATACATCGCAATGCAATGCATGTTTGTGTACCAGACCAGACAGTTCAAAACAGTGTGACGCCAAGTAACATGTATTTGATGCATCATAGCATGCACATTATGATGTATAGGTTTAGTAATTATGATGCAAATGGAAAATATCTATTGTTTTTCTATAACTTACATACATTTTCTGCTTTCTGTCTGTATTATGCAGTTTTATTATTACTCTATTAGTAAATATTTTATCTGAAACTGGATATTCCTCCTGTCCATGCCCTTCACCCAGAAATAAGGAATGTCAAGTTGTTTTCCTATGTATAATGTGAGTTTTTCTAACATTTGAACAGGTAAAAGGGGTACTGGACAACTGAAAGCTTCTGCTTTTTACACAAAATCGATACAATAGAGGTAGATGCACAAATCATGCTCAGCTAATCACGGGAGGTGCAAAGCCCAATCCTGGGAGGTGCACAGCTCAATCAGGGCAATTTTAAAGCAAAACCTGCAGCGTCAGGCAGGGCCTGAACACTGAAGATGCCCATGAAGGATCCACTGCTGGAGGAGGAGGATCCATAAATGACAACTTAGCTAAAAGTAAAGTTGTCTTTAACTTTATATTTGCAAGACCTCATTTGCCGCACATAAAAACTGCCCATGTGTTTTAGTAGAAGAAGCATGTTGTTGACACAAAGATGTCTATTTCCAGTTTACATCTCTGTTTATCTGTATTTTATGTGTTATTATTATTATACAGGATTTATATAGCGCCAATAGTTTGCACAGCGCTTTACAATATAAGGAAGACATTACAGTCACAATACAATTTAAGGCAAGATGGTAAGGAGGGCCCTGCCCCTGAGGGCTTACAATCGAAAAGGGAGGGGCAAGTGATACATGAGGAGGTAGCTGCGCGGGGATGATTGTTTGAGAAAGTGATTGTTCAGTGGTTAGGTTGAGGTGGGATAGGCTTCCCTGGAGAGATGAGTCTTGAGGGATTGGCTAAAGGCAGTCAGTGTGGGAGATAGACGGACAGGTTGGGGTAGAGAGTTCCATATAATGTGAGACACTCTAGTGAAGTCCTGGAGGTGAGCATGGGAGGGAGTTGATGACGGAGCTGGAAAGCAGGAGGTCTTGTAACCTTGAAAATATTTTAGTAGTATTTCTTGTTAGTTATATAAGTTGTTCTTTCAAAGAACATCCTATAATCTTATAAGGTGGAAGATTTATCTCTTATTTTCTCTGCTTTGTCTTGACGTGGGGATGTTTTTTTTTTTTACTTGTAGGGACATCTCTGATTCTATAAATTACAAATGTTTATTTTATTAACATGCATAATTATCAAAATTTTATATGAGAAATGTTTTAATGAGCACTTGCAGAACTTTTGCTTGGAGTAGTACACAAATACATAGAAAATGTTTGTTTTATTTATTGTCCGTGTATACATTCCAGAAAGGATAGATTGAAATAGCTGATACAGTCAACATGGATCAGTGGTTTTCTGTGTTTAACAAAATGAAAGTTTTCCCAAGTGCATCTTACTCATCCACCTTAGCTTTTTAGGGGCCTTTATTTTATCTAGTTTAAAGGAGAAATTTTGCAGGGCTGAGGTGGCGCAGCTAGGGCCGGCTTGGCTGCGCCCCCTTGCCGCTGTTGGCCGCCTGGGCCCCTGTTGCCATGACATGTACATGAAGAGGGGCAGCACAGGTTACAGATTCCCTTCAGATCCCCGCTGCTCTTTCCCGCCTGTATGGGCAGAAGCAGCAGAGATCCGATGAGAAATGGAGCGCTCCAGCTCAGCGGCATTCTGCTATTCACTCACTGCTGTTCGGCATCTCTAAGAATAGGCCGAACAGCAGTGAGTAGCCTGCCAGAGGTTCAGCTCAGCCGATCCAGATGTTGGATCGGCTGAGTCGAACTCCTTCTGCACTTAGGGTCAGCCGAACATGCTGAGCATGTTCGGCCGACCCGAAGCCATACGAAGCCGTACAAGCCTGAAGTGAATAGCCGAACAGTGTTCGGCTCACTTCACTTGGGGTCGGTTGTTCACTCGGCTGCCCTCGGCAGCTTAGTGAATAGACCCTTTAGTGCTCAAGATAGCAGAGCGGAGAATCTGTAATTTTTTCCAAACCATTTCAAAAGCAAATTCCTGTTTATTTATTTTATCTGCACACAATTTGATATTCAAAATGAACACAGCTACGATTTATTGAGTGATTTGAGTGAGAAAATTCAACTCATTTAGTAACTCATTCTCATTATGTCGTAAGCTGGCTGCACAGTTTTTTCATGCATGTAGTAAATGTTAATTTATAAAAAAAAAAAACTGAATACAAATAAATAATAAATAAATACAACAGATGTAAAAGAACAGTGTTGTTTCCCTTTAAAATAATCACTCTATCTTGGACAAAATAATAAAAGCACTATTTAAGGTCGAAGTAATCACCTCTTGCTATTATGAAGGCTATTATGAAGGTATTTCTGCAACAAATAAATGGATTCTAATTAATTTTAGTATGCTATCTTGTAAGGTTTAATTGTCAGCAGATAATTAATTTATTCACATTTCAGATTAGATTTACATTGCCACTGTGATTTTTGCCAAAGATTGAAAAGGTCAGGCAGTAAATTGCTTGCATCCAAAATTGGGTGAGAGAATTTTTCTTTATGAACAGTCATATTACATACGTACAAACAAAAAAGATGCATAATAACATGCCACTAAAAACAAAATGATTCGGTAGTCTTAGACACCACAAATCAAAATACTATACAGAAACAAGACATACTTCTCTAATTATTGAATGTGCACAAAATGTTACTTTTACACAGTTACTTTTGTACAGGCTGTTCAGGATAGTAAATGGCTTAGCTTAGTGAATAATGTAAAGCTGTATTCCCTTTAATCATCCAGTCATATTCAATCAATTTTCCTTTGAGCATGATTGGATACTTGAAATAAACACAGATATACTTTATTTACTTCTCCTTTAGTAAATCAACCCAAAATGTGTACAATAGACAACTTTGCTTAAAACAAACTACTCAATTTTTGATAGACTGGAACAAGATCAGAATCCTTGCAATGTTAATGTGATATTAAAGTCAAAAGGATTTTAAACTATTTCAAATACTGATTAGCCACTTACAATGGATGCTGCTCCTGAATGTTTAAAAGTTTCAGTTTTTCAGGATCAGCTGGTCTCTTGAGCACTGGTCCTTATGCCCTGTTTTAGGGTGGCTCTTTACTCTTGCAGAGTCCTACGGAGCCACCCTTGTGTGTTAGTAAGCTGTATGTGTCTCCACAAACACATAGGCACAACAAGGCAAGCTATTCCCCTTCTTCCTAATCCTCCTTCCTCCCTTTTCCTTCTTCCAAACTAGTAGATGAACAGCTGCTTGAGACTGTGATGTCCCTTGTGATCTTAAACTGGACTGGAAGTTCAGGGAAGTTGAGCTGAGAAAGTTGGAGTCAGCTGATTGGAAACAGGATGATTGTAAGCGCTTGAAGAAAAATTTAAAGAAATACTTTGATTGGCAATGGTATATTTGTTTGATTTGGATTCAGTATTAGAAAAACATTTGAGCATCTAATACTACTTTAAGAAAGGTGTTTTGGTTCCTGACCAGAAAATGTTCTTTCATCCCTGCTATGGTCAAGCCCAATATAGACCTCATACATCTGAACTGCTGAACTGAATGTTCAATGTATTTCTGTGTATATTTCAGAACAGCAGATTAGCAATGGTTATGGCATATTAAACTGTTGCTGGCTGAAAATGATAGATCTACCAGTAGACTTGTACACCAGCTTTAGGTGATCCTAGCCTATGAACAGTACACTATACACCGGGGGTCGTAATTTCAAGTCCTGAGCTACTAGCCAGGTCTTAGGAGTTACTCGCCACCAGTTGCCCACCTAACCCCTACCCTCCTGCGGTCTTAACTCCGCCCCTAAACACACCCTCCTAAATAACCTTATCAATGAGACTGTTACATGTTTTATGCAGAAGAATAAATATTAACAACTTTAACAATATTACCATAAAGCTCCCTGCCCCCACATAAAAAATAATACACCCCCCTGTTCACATATGAGGAAGCCCCCTCACCTGCTTGTCTTTCTGCAGTGAGGAGGTGAGCAGGCAGATCCCTGGTGATCTAGTGTGATTAGTAAGGCCTGCAGACTAATCACTTTGTTTTCGAACCGGAGCTCAGTGAAGAGCTCCGGACAAAAGGAAGGGAGACAGACCAGCAGGAGCGGCTGCTCCCACGAGTCAAGTACGCGGTCTGAGACCGCAAGCCTGACGGGAATTTCCACTCGCCTGCACTGCATTTCCACTCGCCAAATGCGAGCAGGCGAGTGGAAATTTTGACCCCTGCTATACACCATATTAGTTGAAGCTTAAAGAGTAACTTTACCCATATGTTTGAAGTTCCTTTTATTCCCCATTCTTCTCACAGTGGCCATTTTTACTAAGGGCAAGTTACTGGACCTCTCTGTACTTCCTGAAACCCAGGCACATGTGACTAGGACATGTGACCATGCGCATCATCTCAGGGGAGGAAAACACCTTTCCCTGAAATCTTGTGAGATTACAGATGAGATTTCCCAGCAATGCTCTGCTGATTTATCCTTCCCAGGATGCAGCGTTTGGGCACATTACATCACTAATGTCCAAGAGGACTGGGAAGTTGAAAAACAGTAATTGTAAGTAATATAAAAATATGTTTAACTAATGAATGCAAGATGATTTCATATTGGCATGCAGAGCTGCATCCTGATGTGATTTTTAGTGATGGGGTAAAGGTCCGTTTTAATAAACTATGAAAGTTAGAAGCATAGTGTATACTCAGTCTATTGGTTCCACATTAATTCATTAATGCAACACTGGTTACATACTAAGGGGTCTATTCACAAAGCTGCCGAAGGATCTGGCCGTAGCTTCGGCCGATCCTTCGGCTGGCTTCGGCCCCAGGACCCCTTCGGTTCAGGAGAACCGAGGGGGTGCTGTACGGGCTATTCACAATAGCCCGTACAGCTCCCGATCACGGCCGAGCAGCTCAGTCGAGCGCTGAGCCGTGCTGAAAGCCGAAGCTGGCCGAGCGGCCGGCCATTGGCCGGCCGACAGCCTGCTTCTGACAGCTGGGCGGAGCCAGCCGTGATCTTACGGCTGGCTCCGGCCACTTTCAGAGAGATCAGCGTCCCTGGTTGCTAACCAGGGACACTGATCTCCAAACATCTAACTCTCCCTGGCGCCCCGGGAGTCTCCTGCTCCCGGCCGCCAAGGAGAAAAACCCTGCTGTGTCTTTTTTCTTTATTCTGACACGAGCATGCCTGAATAGAGAAAAAAAAAGAAAAATTCCCATTCAAAAGCATTGGGACATTACTATTGGCTATTTCAATTTCAATAGCCAATAGTAAACTAGCATTGTACCCGCCCTCTTTTTCAGTTCCCCATCAGGTCCATGAGCAGAGGGCGGGTACAATGCTAGTTTACTATTGGCTATTGCAAATTGAAATAGCCAATAGTAAACTCCCAATGCTTTTGAATGGGAATTCGTCTTTTTTTTTTTCTGTTTTCTGACATGCTCGTGTCAGAATAAAGGAAAAAAAAGACACAGCAGGGTTTCTCTTCTTGGCGGCCGGGAGCGGGGGGCTCCCAGAGCGCCCGGGGGATTTTTTTTATTTTTATTTTTTTACAGCAGCAGAGCCGCCGGACAATAGGAAACTATTGGGCGGAGCTAGCTGTCACTGCTAGCTCCACACAATCGTTTTCTATTAACTTTTTTCTACTTTTTTCACTCTTTTTCTGTTCTGCTCGGTGCCTCTGAGGGACCGAGCAGAACAGCCGAGCCAAAAGCCAAATGCCCGAACAGCATTGAGAAGCCTGCCGGAGGTTCGGCTCAGCCGATCCAGATGTTGGATCGGCTGAGTCGAACTCCTTCTGCACTTCGGGTCAGCCGAACATGCTGAGCATGTTCGGCTGATCCGAATCCACACGAAGCAAGCCGATGTACGGCTGATTTCAGCCGATATACGGCTGAAATCAGCCGTACCAGCCTGAAGTGAATAGCCGAACAGTGTTCGGCTCACTTCACTTCTGATCGGTCATTCACTCGGCTGCCCTCGGCAGCTTTGTGAATAGACCCCTAAGTGCTCTGCTCACATGCTTTTAAACTGATTGCTAATACTGAACATCTCATAAGTATATCAAATGATTAATAATGTAATGTAGAATCTCTATAAATTGGAGGAAGCTCATTAGAACTTAACTATTGCTAAGTAACTATGCTAAATGATATAATATTTTATTCTGATAACTTGTTTCAGCTATTTATACAGCAATACTTCGCACAATCACTATACCTAATACAACTTGAAATAAAGGCTCTAACTACCACCCCTATACACAAAGGGGGTTATTCACTTAGCTGCCAAACGCACACCTACTTTCTTATACAAACAATATTTTGTATATTGGTGCATAGTAAAGTATGTAAACACAATCACTAAAATCCCATATAAGCTTTAACATGATGTTTTCAGAGGTCATTTCCAATATTTGAAATCTGTAACTTTCATCAATTTATTACCCGGCGGTCCTGCAATAAAGGACTTTGTTCAAGTGCTTCCTGTTACAGGGTGACAATATTATGCCCCTGTTTCACTTTGTTTTCCTGTGCCATCACCCTGCCATGTGCTCACCTACTGGAGATTGAAATTGACTATGCCAATAGATATTGTACAGGCACATTCCACTGTTGTCACAACCAGGAAAATCACCATGAGAAATGCCATGCAGCCTTTTTTGGAATGCCATGCAGCCTTTTTTGGAATGCCATGCAGCCTTTTTTGGAATGAACCCCAGGAAGGTTTATCATAAAAAGAGAGAAGCCCTCCCCAGTGGCGGACCTATGAAATAATGGACCCTTGTGCAAGATCCCCCCCGGCTCTTACAATGCCTGCCCTGCCCTCCTATAGCCGTTACCATTCTGCATTTCTATATAGAGGACTACAACTCCCAGCAATACTTTATACAGAAATGCAGAATGGTAATGGGTATAAAGGACTACAACTCCTAGCAATACTCTGTACAGAAATGCAGAAAAGTAACGGCTATAGGGGACTACAACTTCCAGCATTAATCTCTACAAAAATGAAGAATGGTGACGGCTATAGTGGACTACAACACCCAGCAATACTCTACAGAAATGCAGAATGGTAACGGCTATAGGGGACTACAACTTCCAGCGTTACTCTCTACAGAAATGCAGAATAATTCCATCAGTTATAGAGGACTACAAAACATGTCGCAAAACTTAGGCACCATGTAGCTGGGAGAGGCGGCGGGCTGTGTGATCAGGAAGCGGCTCGATGGGTCCTCCCGACCAAGGCCACTGCGCTGCCTCACCGTTTGCTTGCACGCTGCTCTGCCTCACTCTGATCTCACTGGTGTGTGATCGTTTGGACGTGCGGCCGTTTGGACAGTTGGCGACCGGCCCCCCACCATCTCTTGTCCTACCTTGCCTGGGTCTGCTGGACAAGTATCAGACAATGGAGAAACTATTATAAATCCCTAGGGGATGGAACTTACACTGTATTCTTTCCACACATATCCATATCCACCTACCCACTGTCAATTTTTCTTACTTCATTAGGTACCATACTACTGCCAGTGGTGTCACTCATGCTATAAGTTACCCACAATTTTGAGGAGAATGATGAATGGGGTTGTAAAAATACGAGCAAAGAAGGTATCTAGAAATCTGAAAAGGTTTTAAGGGGTACTTATAGGATTTTTAATATGTAATCCTTTTGTGTATTTTTCCTTGAATAATGCAGTTGAAATTTGATGTTACTAATTGTATGTTTTGAAACTATTTAAAATGAATAAAGATTATTGAAAAGAAAAGTTACCCACAAGCTACATGGACCAATGTGACCCTTATTACAACCAGCATCCGCGAAAGAACAGAAAGACGGAAAAATCATTATTTTTTCTAAAACCTTGATCTCTTTCCTTTATACACTGTAGGACCTTCAGAAGAGGAGACAGTTCAAAAGAGATGCCACCCGCTACCATAGTGTCACCTAAGATAAGATCATAATCTTGTATTATCTAAGAAACAGATGTAAATCTTGATTTTCTTGATTATTTTTGGCCACAGGTGAAATATTGAAGATTTAATAACAGGAAAATAAACTGCTGGAACTGATAGTTCTCATAAAAAAAGTTTAATATTAGTTCTGACCTTTATGTTTAGGTCCTTAATCAGTTATAGGATGCCAGAATGGCAAAAAAGCTCCAAGGATAACTGAAAAAAAATTAATTCTAAGATATTATCTCAAAGCTCGGAGTTATCTTAGAATTCATTTAAATTGGCCCAGAGCTCTTTCATACAAAATAATAGATAGGTAAGCAGAAAGAAATAGAAAGCATCTGTTTTCTCTCTCTTGTAGCCTTTCTTCATTTTTTGCTTGTACTTTATCTACAGATCCATGGCATGTGTAAATTAAAGTAATTCAATTCTTTGACAAAGAATGTTACGTTTTTCTGTACCGCTGAAGTAGGGGCTGATCCCTGTAGTTTAATAGGATTTGAGTTAAACAAATTCACCAAATATTCACCTTATTAACTTTCATGTGGCAAGCTCTTTTAAGGTTTACAAATGTGACAGTTCCTTTAACCTTGACAGATGTAATATGTCATGTCGTTCTTTGGATCCAACCTGCCAATAGTGAACTTATTATAGACAGAATGTACTTTTTGTGTTGTGTTTAAGCTGGAAGGGAGATTGAAGTCTGAGTGTACGGCTGTTTTGTTATTGTTAATGAACAGCAGGCATGGCCAAAAACCTAATCTTATTTGTACTCTTTTTAGTGGTTTGTGTAATGGAAATTGCTAACACAATTCACTTTAAAGTCAGAGCGATTTCATTGCAGGAACGTGCATGGAAATCTCCCGGCAACATCCATAAATGAACAGAAGAATTACCAGTTTGGAACTTACTATAAGTAATACAATTTCTGCTCTCAGCTACAATTCCTATTCATGAGCCTCATGGATATCTAATACTTATGTTAGACATTGAAGGCTTCATAATTTTTCTGTTTTTATATACAGAATGGTTGCCAGTGCTCTGAGATTATGGAACATGGGTTATAAAAGAGACAAACAAATCCAAATGCTGTAAAAATATTAATAAGAAATGTGGTTTAAGAGACAAAGGATCTTGTACTGACTTGGCAGAACTATAGTAGTTGCTGGACAAACAGTTCTTTAAAGGGCAATTTTGACCTTAAAGTCAGAACTGACATTGCAGAACTGGCATAGCGCTGGTATAGGAAGGCTTTTAGCGGAGCCCAGGGGTATTTCTATTACAATATATACCATATCGTAATATTTGTAACTTACCAAGCAGTAACCTGTACATTGTTCATTTTATATGCTAAAAAACAGCATATGTCTAAGGTCTTTCCATTTCTACTTAAACTGTCTAGAAAATTCTGCATCAGTTAAAGTGGTATTAAACTCTCAAACTTTTTTTTACAATATTGTATGTACTAATCCCCTGAATGATTCCAAATATGCTCCTCACATTGCATTTGGCAAAATTAAGTACCATTATGATAATATTCATGCTCATTACTAGAGCTACTGGCCATTATCATACTGTGACAGAGAAGCAGACCACTCTTTTCAGTGGCGTACCTAAAGGGGGTGTGGTGGGATGCGGTTTGTATCAGGTACCACCACTTGCATAGTGTCCTGGTCCAATATGCAGAGTGGCAGCAGTATACCAAGTATTGGAAATCTCTCTGCATTCTAGCACCCAGCAATGAAAGAAGCCTCTGTCTAGTTGGAGGTGGGCACAGACAGTTCTTTGCTGCACGGTGTCCTATTGGATGCCTCACAGATCATTTACTAGACCTGCTGCAGGGATACCTAGAAGAGACTTCTGGGAGCGCATTTCTACAGCCAGCCACTAATGACTAATGCTGAGGGGGTTTGTTTTTACAGCAATCCCCCGATCACCCATTCTTCTGACTGAAGTGTATTTTGTCTGAACAGTTGCTGGTTGCTCATATGCTGAGAAGCATATGCAATGGAAGAGTTTCACCTTTTAAGAATGATGGTGCTGGGTGTTGTAACTGTCTGTTATCTGTGACTTCTAGTGTAGTTTTGCCACACCCACCATTTGGCATGGTGTGCTGTGTGCGCTGCTTTATTACTGGAAAAAAATATTTTTAATGGCAGGGGCATTAAAAAAAATAATTGGCCACTGGTGTCAGATATGCTAAGTAGTCCCTCCAGCCTGTCTCCTTCTCTGAAGCAATGGTATGTCCCTCAGCATTCTCATGTCCTACACACTATATTGAATGTGATGACCTGAGGATTTCTATAATGCTGCAACTGAGATGGAGAATCGCTCCAGAGACTGGTCAAAGAGCTGCCGGATCGGAGGATCTAGTGATCTCTCAATAACATTCATGGTAACTAGAGATGGGCTCGATGTTCGAGTCGAACATGAGTTCGACTTGAACATTGGTAGTTTGTGTGTTCGGCGAACACACAAACTATTAGGGTGTTTGGCTGGCTGCTCGCCCCACCACAAAGTGCCTTGTGAAGCCCTGATTGGGTAAAGCAATGCACCTGACCGTGGGTCAGGTGCAAGACTTTGCCCAATCATGGCACAGTGCACTCTAAGAGCCATGATTGGTCAAAGTAATCATGAATTTGCCCAATAATGGTTCACAGCTAAGTCCCAGCCCCACGCTATATAAGGCTGCTTACACCGCAGCCTTATGTAATGTGTTGCTGGAGTTAAACAGAGAGGCTATTCTAGGCTGTTGTAGTACAGTGTAGTACAGGGAAAGATAACTGATGTCAGGTCAGTGATTTATACAGCATGTTAGTGCTTTATACAGTACTCGGTACTGTATATAACATTATTGTCTGTGCTGTATATTCACTGTTCTTTTTTTTTTGTGTGTGTCAGTGGCATCACTGGTGTTCCTCCTTCTGCATCACCGGTGTTCCCTTTTTTTTTTTCTATTACATTTTTTTTTCAGCAGCAGGTTTATTTGCTGCCTCATTGCTGTTCCCCCTTCCGTGTCGCAGGTGTTCCCCATTCTGCATCACCAGTGTTCCCTTTTTTATATTATTATTATTTTAACTTTTTTTTCCAGCAGCAGGTTCTTTTGCTGCGTCATTGGTGTTCCCCCTTCTGCGTCGCAGGTGTTCCTTTTTTTCATTTTTAAATTTTTCGTTTTTCATATTCAGCCATTGTACAACAGTTTATAGTGCACCAAGCACCACCACATTCAATAAAGTATTGCGCCCAAGCATCAATTTCCCATCCCACATGGGATTGCAGCCGGTACAAAAATACAATAAATTAACATACATTAATAAATACACAAGTTAATAAATACATAAATTAATAAATACACAAGAGACAACATCTGGATTGAAATTGGCCGCAGCACTTTTTATTGGTTTAAAATAAATCAACTTTACTTAAAATATGAAACCATCAATCTCAAACTATTAATCAACCAATAATTGCCTAGCCACTACGACTCAAGCAATACCATCATGAAGGACTGTACATAAATTAAGTCCTCCCTCACGTTGAGGGTGACAAACCACATGAAAAGCTTGCGACATATATGTTTTTGGTTTTTTTTACGAAAAGAGGGTGGGAGCACGCTGCGCTGTGAGTCCAGCCGAGTGACCTCTGCTCCTCAGGTGCTGACCTTTTATAGGGAGAGGTGAGCCCCCAGAACCTTCTAGAAGCTGGACAATTTTCCTGCCTAAACAGGTAAGGGGTTTCTTAAAGGGGCAATGCTTTTAAAGGGGCAATGTAATTAAAACTGTCCTGAGGAGAAATAGATTAAATTGGAAGGGGGACCACCACAAACCCATGTTAGTGGTCTCAAATAAATTGTCTGCCCCTTGTCCATTCTCTAATAAAATGTTATAATAAGCCCCACATCATGTCTGAATGGCCAACAAGGAGACAGATGCGTGACATGTGCATATAATTTGAATTATTTACAGCAGGGCCCATTCCTGCACCCATCAAGAGTAACTGTGAGGGGTTACAGTGTCGAGGCACCAACACCAAAGGCCCATTTTTTCCACACCTGTGTGACAGGTATATATAATTAGAATTTTTAGGGCAGGCTCCAATCCTGCACTCGTCAAGAATAACTCTGAAGGGTTAAGGTGTGAAGGCACCACCAATACTAAAGGCCCAATTTTAAGGCACCTGTCGTTACTTTCATCCAACGTCCAACAGATGTGCCACTCTACAGGCAGTTTAAGGGGACCCTCCAGGCACCATACTTAAAGAAATTTTTCATTTTTTATTGTTTCACTTTAAGCAATGTTAAAATCACTGCTCCTTTCCAAACGGTATTTTTTTAAAGTGTTTTTTTCATTGATACATGTCCCCCAGGGCAGTACCCGAATGCCCGTACCCTTTTTAAGGCCAATAACTTGCATATAAGGCTTCAAAATGAGGACATTTGATTTTCTGAGTTCTGGTTCCATAGACTTTCATTGAGTTCTAAGTTAGAACTTTTTCCATGTTCTAAAGTCTGAGTTAGAACCGAACTCAGGTGTGTTCAGCCCATCACTAATGGTAACATGAATCAGTAGGGCACATGCCAGTTATACAAAATAACATTCATATAGAAGTTTAGATATTATATGAATGCTGTCTGCCACTATAGGAAAATTGCTTTGAATCCACCTTACATAGACTCTTATATGTAGTGATCTAGCATCTACACATCAGTTGTAGGATCCTGTATGGTGTTACTACATATACCGCATGGAGTTTAGCTTCCGACTCCAGTCTGATATTAATAGCACTTACAGCAGATGAACTAGCTATACTGTATATATACAACTGTGTGTGTGTGGGTATGTATAGTTCTGAGCCTAAGGTATTAAAAATCGAAATACAATTCTGAAAAAAAATATTTTTCTATATAGTCACCCTGTAATTCAATACACTTTTTAATTTTTTTCTGAAGCGCCCTAAGACCATTAAGAAAATAAGTTTGATCTTTACTATTAAAATGCTCCTTCAAAGTAGCTTTCTTCTCCTCTTCGTCCTGAAATCTACACTCCTTCAAATCTTTCTTCAAATTACTGAATAAGAAATAGTCACTGGGGGGCCAGGTCAGGACTATAAGGTGGATGGTTGATTTCTTCAAAGCCAGTTTCTCTTAAGGCACGCCTCGAAACTTGTGTGGTGTGAACTGGCTCGTTGTCTTGCAAAAACAAGACGCCCTTTGATATTTTGGCTCTTCTTTTCGTAAGATGCGTAGATGACTCAGACATGGTAATGTTCACAGTTCAATTACTCAGAGCGTACTGACCTTATTACTTGAAACTTTCCTTATATACCTTCCAGGAGGTACTTAACTAGTGACATACTGGACAAGCAATTACGCTAATTATATTGTAAGTACCTCAGGCTCAGAACTTTTCAGCCGCCCCTCGTATATAATAAACAGTTTGTTTAAAAGCTGGAAAGAAATCCAATCAATATATATACTGTACGTCCACTTTATTTAGGAGTCAACAATTTTGTTGGGATGCATGGATATAACACATCCCAGTTTAAAACCCCTTGGGTGAAATCATGAATGAGCTATGAGTTAATACTTGCTTACGATTATAGTCCCTACCATCCTAGATGGAGGGCCTACTAAAATTTAGTGTTGCTAGGACTGTAATCAGTCTAGCTGATTTGTAGTTTGGCATCATCTGGTTAATTCTAGGTATTCTGCTTTTGATTGCACCTACCTGTGAGTGTGGTGTGACCCTGCCACAGAGTGGGGCAGCCAATAGTGGAACATTAGGAGTGTCTATGTCTCACCAGCCAACCACTGGGAGTTTCATGGCCAGTAGTGCATGTGGGGGAAGTGCATAAATACTCAGGTATTGTCATGTGCTTAGGGTAAGGTCCACCCCCGGGTTTGGCCTGGGGGTGGGATGTACAAGTTTGGAGAAGCTGACTAGGCCTCAAGCCTGAAGGCGGCCACATGTGGACCCAGGTGGGGTCTGGAACTGTCTAGAGAGGAGAACCAAAGGAGTCCTATGACAGCTGGAGGTGCCAGGAGATAGCATGGACCTCAGAAGCAAGTCTGGTGTCTGTCCCAGGGAAAATCTAATGCACATCTGTATTCAGCTATTGTTCTATTGCACACTGTCCTCTTCTGTTCTGCTAAAGTAATGCTACACTGTGAAAGCCTGAAGAGATTGGTGAGTCTGGAGTCTGTATTTTGCATTGGATGTCTGAAGCCCTACACCCTCTTTCCCAGTTTGACCGTTCTACAATAAAGCACTTAAAAAGTCCTTAAAGTGCCTGTTGCCCAATTACTGTTCACATCCCACAACCCGGCTAAGAATTCACCCCTGAGAGTGAAATGTCAGCCCTCCCTACCCTTTAGGGGTTCACCGCAGGCCTCTGGGGGGAACTACACTATAATTATAGCAAGATATCTATATTTGTATTGCTGCTGCTGTGTTTTTGTATCCACACCTTAGACCTTGTTTAATATATGCAAACTCTTTTTAATGTACATCATATATTTTTTCATTTTTCTATAAATAAAAGTAGCTTTTTATATTTCTAGAACATCACACTCCCAATTTTTTTCTGTACTTTATTTTATTCCATACTAATGAGAAATCAGGAGTTGCTCTCTAGAAGGAGATCATTGTAGGTTAAATGTAATAGTCAGATTAGTGGCCCAAACACCATATTTGCAAAGCCAAAAAAGAATTTATACTGTACATTATTTTAATCTAATAATATAACCTTATAATACATTTAGATTGCATACTAATGTGTCTCTATTGCCTCATATATAAACTGAATTTAGTATCATAATAAAATTGCTAATTAATTTATTTGATGCTATCTAGTTAACTACATTGGCGCTTGTAAAATCAAGAGAAAATAATATTTTTAGTAGAAAATAATGTTTTTTTATATAGTTATAACAATTTAAATCTCATTTTCTCACATATGTATCCTGAAATACCCAAGTCTTTAATAAATTGTCGTGGCAGATGTAGAAGATACATCTGTTACAGGCAATGAAAATATAACACCTGCTGAGATAATTTCACTTTTGTTTTCTGACAAAACATGTTAAGAGGAATATACAAGCAGGCCCGGCGCTACCGCAAGGCAAGTCAGGCGGCCGCCTGAGGGCGCTGCAGGGTGAGGGCGGAAAAAACAGGGCATTTTGACAAGTACTTGTACTTGTCAAAATGCCC